>NW_024105284.1:1060431-1067472 GCF_016802725.1 Solenopsis invicta
ATAATATTTTATACAGTTCGCAATAAAGCCATCCCATATTTCTCTCATGCGAGAAAAATTGTCAGTTTTTTAACGCTGTGCGCGCGTTTCTTTATCATCAAATCGGAGACAAATTAATAAAAATGTGAATCTGTTTTCTGACATCGTTGCATTAAATAACGGCATTGAAAACGGAAATCATAAACGTCGAATATTCGTATAATTTAATTTATTGAATCCAGCACAACACAATAAGTCTATAAAAGCTTTAAACTCCATTAAAGTCATATGGTTGTAATAAGATGGTATGAATTTATTTTCAGTTAGTAATTTATATCGATGCCATTCGATTTCTATGTTCGTGTGTAAAATAATTTTATTTAAAATATCATCTGATAAAAGAAGAGACCAGGTTTCGAGCAGTATTGAAACGGATTTTGCAGCACTTTTTGCTTTAGCTTTTATAGTGTCAAATTCTGTTTTAATTGATCTACCTCGAGATTCTGGTGCGTTAAACAACCATTTAAAATTAGATGCGCGTAAATATTTACATGAACGTCCCTTCTTTTTACGCTGCCTCTCATCTGGATCAATAATTTGTCCTGAGTCATTTATGTCAGATTCAGCTTCTTCCTCGGACACTGTTGAGCAGTGTTTTTCTAAATAGTCTTCTCCTTTGTCGCTCAAATTATCTATATTGTCAAAATTTTCTTCAGCGGATTTCAAAAGTATATTTACTACTTCTGACGATTTTCGTGATCGCAATTCCATTTTGCTGTTTTAAAGGAAAAAAACCATTAAAATTACTACACGAGAATAATTTTTCATATACTTTACATACATACCCGCGTACACGTATGCACACGCTCGCACGCACATACGTATGCATGCACATACACGCACGCACGTACGCATGCATGCACACATACGCACGTATGTACATTATGCGTGCACATATACGCATGTGTGCACACGCATGTACGCATGCACACGGACGCATGCATGCACACGTTTGTACTCAAGCACATATACGATATATTAGATTATGTACATACCGTAATAAATTTCCAAAATAACAACAGCTCTCTTTCCGAAATGCACAGCACGTCTTTATCGTCATATGATTCTCAGTTACTGAGTGTAAAATTTTGCACGTCTTTCGAGATCGTACAAAACTTGGGGGACTTCTCCCACTCCACAGCACTGCGCGTAGGCCCAGCCTAGAAGCTCCCTTTCTTCACAGCGCTGCGTATTAGACTCGTCCGCAGAACGCGCTTAAAAAATCTCTTCTCTACTGCACTATATAGTATTTTAACTTTAGACAGAGTATATGCGAGTAATATAGTTAAAAGACCTATTCAAACACGTTTTGTCCGGGAAATTTTTATAGGATTTTATCAGATTAATTTTATAAAATTACTCACAAAAAGTTTCACTCACACATTATATGGGTTGCATTGACCCTAACAAAATTTTACTGCCGTGCCGTTCCAATTTTAGTTGACCAAAAAAGTTGATCAACTATATCAATCGAAAAAGGAGATTTTAAACTTTTTTTACCCCCTGGTTTGAACTTCCTATCTCATTCCGTCTTTACACAGCAAGTGTTCAAAACATCATATGGGGTCTCTCAGACCCACTTACGTGTTTAAAAGTTAAATTTCAATACTTATAATTTTTAAGTTGTTATAAAGTGAAATCTCATGTATATACATAATAGTTTTTTCTGGTTACAGAGAATTTAAATTTCATTTATCAGTGTATATTAAAAAATAATGAAATTGAAGAATACCATATATCTAACAGTATGGAATGAGATATACTTTCTCCCAATATGCTGACAAAAAAAACAATGATTCTTACTTTTTCATCTCTTAAGAAAGAATAAGAGATGGAAAAGTTGTGAAAATAAAATACATTGCCTATCAGCATTTGGGCAAATTTTACTTCTTGTAAAAGTAACTAAATGTTCTAAATGTTTATTAATTCAAAACGATAACGTGGCTCTAAGATACATACTCAAAATTTAAAAAAATTACAAAATAATGTGTATTAAACTGTCACTCATCAAAGAACCATATATGTATTGAAATAAATTTATTTAATCATATTTATATGTTTGGACTACCTTTTGGTTGTTATCAGGATGATTAACCTCAAATGTATTGTAAATTGATTTATAATAAATTAATTTATAAACTTTTAATGTGTAATTTTTAATATTTTTTATTTCTTATTTATAAACAATTTTAAATTTATAATAGTTTCAATAAAAATGTAAAAAATGAAAAAGCTAGCATTAGAGACTAGCGTTAATTATTTTAAAGAAAATATTATTTAATTTTGGGAGAAAATGAACTTTCTCTTTTACATTAACCTCTCATGTAAATAAAAATTAGGAAGAGATTTATTAAATAAGCGTTACTTGAACGAAGGAAAACGTTTAGTAAACGGCGTTTGGAAAAGCGTTTACTAAACGTTTAAATGTGGAGCAGCAAATTCTCTATACAAAGTTTTTTCAGTGTTTACTAGCGTATTCTAAAAAGCGTTGCTTGAACGTTGCAAAACTTTCATTAAACCTTATAACGTTTGTTAAGGGTTTAAAAGCGTTCTAATCCAACAGTGTTTTGTAAGCGTTCTTACCTTACAAAGTTTGAAAGCGTATAAACTCTTAAAAAACCCTTAACAAACGGTTGTGAACGCTTTATAAAGTTTATTATTTTTGCCAGAGACACGAAGCAAAGATATTTATATTATATTACTTGGAATCGCCTGCACCATACTCAAGTTTGTCGAGAATCTCGAAAAATGGTATTTCTTTCGTGCGTGGGATAACTGACAAGAGATGCAGCTGTTATAGCTACGGCAATCTATACCAACAAAAAATATCAATTTTATCATATTATTACGAGGGGTTCACAACTAGAAAAAAATTTGTACACCGGATTTCAGAGGGAAAGGATTTCAGCGGGTTTCATCGAATTTCAGCGGATTTCAACGGATTTCAAGGAGTTCATCGGATTTCAAGTGGATTTCAAAAGAATTCAAGTAGATTTCAGTAGAATTCAAGAGAATTTCAGAGGATTTCAAAAGTTTTACATTAAGTTTATCCTTATTTGAGATAAATCAGCCTTTTTGATGCGTTTAATTGTATTTGCGTGTTACTTCTTTTTTTTTTAAAAAACCCCTTTCTTTCTTGATGCATGAAAATTTAAACCTAATCTGCTGTTCCTGACTGGGTTATAGCGAATTCGGGCGCTTGCACTAGTGCACACTGAATGAGTACTAAGGCTTGTTCTTAATCAATTGTTATATTTACAGATCATTTTAAATACTTCTTACAATGGGAGGATCAAGTGAGTCACCCTGGGATTTTGATCCCAATTTTTTTAATTATCTTGGAGACGAAAAAAAAGTTTACGTCTCCCGGCGTTTGATCGAATAGGCCTTAGTTTTGAAATAATAAATTTGTGAAAATTGTCCATACTGCGGCGCGCCATATAAGTCTTCCCGGTAACTGTTTTCCCAATCAGTGTAATCAGCTCCGTGCGTTAGGTGCTTGCTTCACAATCGTAAGATCCGGGTTCGCTCCCGGATGTATGCAATATTTTTTTAATTTTTTTTTAATAAGTGTATTTATTTATCTTGATGATATTGATATAGCATGCAAATTTTTAAAATAAAATATTTAATATAATATCACTTTCTAAACATTAATTTAAATTTAATTTGAAGGATATTTAAATTCAAGTAATAATATTTGAAATAATAAATAGGTAGTAATAATAATATATAAGTTATTTGAAATGGATAACATATAAAGGCAACGTATCTAAATTTTCAAATTGTTTAAATTTAACACTGGTATTTTTCTTCTACGATTAATTATTTTAAAAACTAGAATTTTAAAATACTGTTAATATTATTTCCAATTAAATTTTAAATTAAATAATTTGAAAATTTAGATACATTGCTTTTATATATTATCTATTTCAAATAACTTATATATTATTATTATTATTACCTATTTATTATTTCAAATATTATTACTTGAATTGAAATTAAATTTAAATTAATGTTTAGAAAGTGATATTAAATTAAATTTTCTATTTTAAAAATTTGCATACTAGATCAATATCATCAAGATAAATATACGAGGTGTGTTCAAAAAGTATCGCGAATTTTGTGTTTTTTCAAAAATTATTTATTTATTCATGAATATCTATTTTGTCCCCTTCAAAGTAATCCCCATGAGATATTATACACTTGTGCCAACGGTTTTTCCAATCTTCGAAGCACTTCAAAAAATCATTTTTTTTTATCTTGTTCAGCTCCTCCTTCGATGCCGTCTTTATCTCGTCAAGCGTAGCGTAACGTCGTCCTTTCATGGGCCTCTTCAGTTTAGGGAACAAGAAAAAGTCACAGGGGGCCAGATCTGGGGAATACGGTGGCTGCGGCATCATTAGTGTGTTGTTTTTGGCCAAAAAGTCGCGCACAAGCAACGATGTGTGAGCAGGGGCGTTATCGTGGTGCAAAAGCCAATTTTTGTTCTTCCACAAATCCGGGCGTTTCTGGCGGATTGCTTCGCGCAAATTGCGCATAACTTGCAGGTAATATTCCTTATTGATCGTTCTACCCTGTGGCAAGAACTCATGATGCACCACGCCCCTGCAATCGAAGAAAACTGTCAGCAAAACTTTCACATTCGACCGAACTTGGCGCGCTTTTTTCGGTCTTGGTTCGTGCGGCAGCTTCCATTGAGATGATTGAGCTTTGGTTTCCACGTCATAACCATAAACCCACGATTCGTCACCAGTTATGACCCTCTGGAGCAAATTTGGGTCGTCGCGGACAGAGTCCAACATCTCATTAGCAATGTTCATGCGATGCTGTTTTTGGTCGCAATTGAGCAATTTTGGTACAAATTTCGCGGCGACCCGTCTCATGCCCAAATCATTGATAAAAATCGAATGGCACGAGCCAATCGATATGTTTAGGTCCTCAGCAACTTCTCTAACGGTGATTCGACGATTGGCCAATACCATTTTCTCCACTTCATTAATTTTTTCGTCTGTTGTTGAAGTGCTCGGGCGTCCGGCACGCTCTTCGTCGTTCACATCTTCTTGGCCTTCTGAGAACATTTTGTACCACCGATAAACGTTGCTTCGGTCCAAGGTAGCTTCTCCGTATGCCACAGTCAACATTCGGAATGCATCCGCGCACTTAATTTCGTTTTTCACACAAAATTTGATACAGGTTCTTTGATCCATTTTTTTGAATAGGCAAAAATCGAAGACGATCCAAAACACGTGCAAGCAAAGCAGCTGTCAACAATTAAGTGAACATTCAAAATGGCCGAGCTTGTCGGCATAAGTGAGAGACATGAGTACCAACATAACGCCACAAAAAGATCGAAATTCGAATATACGTAACCCGCGAAAATTCAAAATTCGCGATACTTTTTGAACACACCTCGTACTTATTAAAAAAAAAAATATTGCACACATTCGGGAGCGAACCCGGATCTTACGATTGTGAAGCAAGCACCTAATGCACAGAGCCGACTGCACTGGTTGGGAAAACAGTCACCGGGAAGGCTCATATGGCGCGCTGCAGTATAGCCAATTTTCACAAATTTATTATTTCGAAACTAAGGCCTATTTGATCAAACGCCGGAAGACGTAAACTTTTTTTCTCCAGAGTAACTAAAAAAATTGGAATCAAAATCCCAGGGTGACTCACCTGATCCTCCCCTGTTAGTCTATAAAATGATTTGTACAGCATCCATATCTCGATCCATATAATTATTACAGATTGTTTTATTGGCTAAAAAGTTTTTAAATGTGTATTTAAGCGACTTTAAATATAAGAATAGATTATAAACAAGCCTTAGTGCGCACTCAGTGTGCACTAGTGCAAGCGACCGAATTCGCTATTAGATTCGAATTTCTGCGCCTTTCAAAATCTGTAGCCGCGCGAGTTGTAGAAGGCCAGACCGAGCGCCAGACTGCATTTGCACAACTTGCTGTCCAATTTCTTGATTCCATACTTTCCTATTTGATTCAGTGTACAAGAAAATCAAGTGATGTTATTAGAACTGAATGTAGAATTATTTAGAAGTAAATAAATATTTTTTTAGCAATATAAGCATGTGTATCGTATCACTATTTGGATGAAATCGTTAACGCTGCTATTCTCACCATACTAGTTTGAGACTTTGAAAATCTTCTGGCACAACATTTTTCATTCTAGGATTCCAGGGATTTTTAGACATTTAGTCTAAAGTAACGGCTGGGGCTGTTCACTGAGCTTCTTGAGTTATCTGCTGCAGTGTTTTTTCTATTTTTCGTAGTAGAAAAACTACAACAGATAACTCAAGAAACTCAATAAACAGCTCTAGTTATTACTTTGTAATGCAAAAGAAAAGTAGGGCAATAAAGGTAACTTTTAAATAAGCTTTGAAAATTTAATTTTTATTTCTGAACTTACACATTAGGAAACTGACTACAAGTAGTAACAATTATTAATTTACTACATAGACTTCTGAAACACGCTGCAATTAAACTTATGTCAAACTAAAACAGCAGAACAACAAAACTAAACATAGATACATTTTCAATCTTTAAACATCATCTGAATAAAATATAGTATAAGTAGTTAAAATCAAATAGAAACTTGCAATCTTTAAACATCTACTGAAAAACTTAAATACTAAACATCTTTGATACGTAACTTATACATTAGTGAACTGGCTATATATTGTAACAAGTGTTAATTTACATAGACTTCTGAAACACGCTGCAATTAAACTTATGTTTAATAAAAGCAGCACAACAGCAAAATTAAACATAGAGATACTTTCAGTCTTTAAACATCTGAACAAAATATATCACAAGTAGTTAAAATCAAATAAAAACTTAAATACTGAACATCTTTGATATGTAACACATGGTAAACTAGTTACTTCATGGTAATAAATGTCAATTTACTATAAAAGACAAAATCACACTGCAATTAACTAACGTCAAGCAAATGCAGCAGAACAACTAAGTAAAAACTTAC
>NW_024105285.1:0-42898 GCF_016802725.1 Solenopsis invicta
ACCCAGATAGTACAAAAAATTCAAAAAGAATTTAAAAAACCGTGTACAACATGGAAAGGAATAAAGAAGTTGAAGAAACCTTTATTTGTTAAGCAATTAAACTGAACACTTTGGAAAATGCATAAATTAATGAACAGAGCTGTGTTATTAGACAGGAGTAAAAATAAACTGATAAACCGAGAAAACCATTAACATCGGTAAAAAAAGAGATTAAGAAATTAAAGAAACCAAGGGCATAAACCTAAATTCTTTGTGTATTCTGCTACCTGAGTAGTTAAATCATAATGTCATGTAATTCCATTTTAACCATCTGATGAGGATTCACTGGAACTTGTGTCACTGCTACTTTGTGAAGTGCTACTTGAAAATGATGATTTGGATGATGTGCACTGACGGTTTTTTTGTTTTCCTGCAAAACATTTTTAACATTATTATTAAAACATTATTTTATTTTTTAAATATTAACTTTTTGGAGTAAATTACTTTTTTATTTTTTGTATTTATTTGTTTATGGATTTTGCCTGAAGAATCATCAAGCTCTACAATTTATTACTTCTTAATGTAGATCATAAGACTGTTGATTTGTATACGAGGTGTGTTCAAAAAGTATCGCGAATTTTGAATTTTCGCGGGTTACGTATATTCGAATTTCGATCTTTTTGTGGCGTTATGTTGGTACTCATGTCTCTCACTTATGCCGACAAGCTCGGCCATTTTGAATGTTCACTTAATTGTTGACAGCTGCTTTGCTTGCACGTGTTTTGGATCGTCTTCGATTTTTACCTATTCAAAAAAATGGATCAAAGAACCTGTATCAAATTTTGTGTGAAAAACGAAATTAAGTGCGCGGATGCATTCCGAATGTTGACTGTGGCATACGGAGAAGCTACCTTGGACCGAAGCAACGTTTATCGGTGGTACAAAATGTTCTCAGAAGGCCGAGAAGATGTGAACGACGAAGAGCGTGCCGGACGCCCGAGCACTTCAACAACAGACGAAAAAATTAATGAAGTGGAGAAAATGGTATTGGCCAATCGTCGAATCACCGTTAGAGAAGTTGCTGAGGACCTAAACATATCGATTGGCTCGTGCCATTCGATTTTTATCAATGATTTGGGCATGAGACGGGTCGCCGCGAAATTCGTACCAAAATTGCTCAATTGCGACCAAAAACAGCATCGCATGAACATTGCTAATGAGATGTTGGACTCTGTCCGCGACGACCCAAATTTGCTCCAGAGGGTCATAACTGGTGACGAATCGTGGGTTTATGGTTATGACGTGGAAACCAAAGCTCAATCATCTCAATGGAAGCTGCCGCACGAACCAAGACCGAAAAAAGCGCGCCAAGTTCGGTCGAATGTGAAAGTTTTGCTGACAGTTTTCTTCGATTGCAGGGGCGTGGTGCATCATGAGTTCTTGCCACAGGGTAGAACGGTCAATAAGGAATATTACCTGCAAGTTATGCGCAATTTGCGCGAAGCAATCCGCCAGAAACGCCCGGATTTGTGGAAGAACAAAAATTGGCTTTTGCACCACGATAACGCCCCTGCTCACACATCGTTGCTTGTGCGCGACTTTTTGGCCAAAAACAACACACTAATGATGCCGCAGCCACCGTATTCCCCAGATCTGGCCCCCTGTGACTTTTTCTTGTTCCCTAAACTGAAGAGGCCCATGAAAGGACGACGTTACGCTACGCTTGACGAGATAAAGACGGCATCGAAGGAGGAGCTGAACAAGATAAAAAAAAATGATTTTTTGAAGTGCTTCGAAGATTGGAAAAACCGTTGGCACAAGTGTATAATATCTCATGGGGATTACTTTGAAGGGGACAAAATAGATATTCATGAATAAATAAATAATTTTTGAAAAAACACAAAATTCGCGATACTTTTTGAACACACCTCGTACAACAAATGAAACAGAAGAAGGGTCATGACAGTCATAGCAAGATCATTGTTAGTACTGAAAATATTTCATGTGTAATATTTAGTTTCCAATTTTTTCGAACTGCGCGCTGTTACTTTTGGTTTCAAACAGCTCTTAACATGAACCAGCAAAGTACTATCACAGAATTTAATTAAAAATTAATTTAACATTACCGTTGTTAACTAGCACACACACATTTTTAAAATCCCCTTCAAGGAATTAAAAAATCTAAAAAATTAAGTGTCTCAGTGATTGAACTGGTTAAGACACCCACCTGGAATGTAGGGGAATACAAATTTAAATTGTGGCTGAGGTAATATTTTTCACAACAAATTTTCCAATTCAAAATCACAGTGCTGAAACATTTTTAGCACTAAATGGTCCTTGTTCTATTTAATTTATTACTTATCTCCTATGCCAAAAAGTGCTTAAAAGTATAACAAATTTTTTATTTAATGTCTTATTTTTATATATAAACACAATTTTATTACAAATTACAGTTAAGTGCTTTCTTACTGTTTAAGAATTCATATGCATTGTATAAATTAAAAAATTAATCTTAGTTATTTTTAGAAAAAAAGTTATTACGTTTTTAAGATTATATTAGCTTTAAGGGTTTCATTATTCGTTTTTATTCACTTTCATGAATATATCAAATCACAAAAATGAGTAAAAACAAATAATGAAATCTTTAAAGCTAACATAATCTTAAAAGCGTAATAGTTTTTTTTTCTAAAAGTAAGATTTATTTTTTAATTTATACTATTTATGCACTGCATATAAATTCTTAAACAGTAAGAAAACACTTAAAAATATAATTTATAATAAAATTGTTTATATATAAAAATAAGACATTAAGTAAAAAATTTAATATACTTCACATGTCTTTCGGAAAAGAAAAAGATAAAAAACTGTAACCTTTATACAGAAATTAAAAATTGTCTTGACGTTTTTAATTCTTAAATGCAGCGCTAACCTTTAACACAAAGATGTGGCAGACCTTTGCAACTTTGAGAAGTCATAACTTTGGTCCAATATTTTTCAATAAATTGTTTAAAATAAGTTTGGAGTTTCAGAAATGTAACAATTTAAACGGTATTGTCGCAAAATGTCTACTGTGAAGTCATTAAGAAAAAATTATTAAGTGATAAAGATTTATAAAGCAAATAAAGATTTATAAAAAATTCCATTTTTTATTTTAATCACATCTTTGTAACAAAAAAACTTATTCTAACTTTATAATACGGTGTTTTAAAGCTAAAGTGTTACTTTTAAAAGAAAAATTATGGCTGTCACTCTTTCAAAATTAGAATTATGTAACATTAAAAATATAATAAGAAAACTTTACTTCCGTGCCGTTCGAATTCTAATTGAGCTCTGAAGCTGATCAAATACTACGTTTACACAGCCCGATTACGCCCAAGTTATCAGTATTATGTTACTGAATTATAAATATTAACAATTATAAATATCCTTTTGAAAAATGGATTGTGATTGGCCAATCTTACATTGATATTATAACTTCGGCGTAAATCGAACCATGTAAACAACGTAGTCAATATCGCGATCGATAGTGGAAATTGAACAATTCTTATTCTCTTCCCTAATCCGAAATATCTATCTTATTTGTTCCCTCTTCACACACTAAGCGATCATAATTTTTTACCGGATCTCCCAAATCCTATATATGCTGTTTAAATGTTAAAATAATAAATAAGTACTTTTTATTTCTGTTTGAATAAGAAAATTGATGTAGACGCTCAAGTAACGCTTCCATTTATTTATCAATTGTTTTTTTTTCTTGTTGTGCATCTCAATAAAAGTTGAATAGCATTCTAGATTAAATGAGTTTCTATTAGACTCAATTTAACACAGTAAATGTTAATGTAAGTATGAATATGTGAAAGCCTAATTTTACTCGATTATTTTATTAATTGACAGTAATAGTGATATGCAAACTTCTAAAAGAAAAAATAATAAAATTTTGTTTTATACATACTTTTCAAACCAGCTTTCTTTACTGGTGTTAATGGCTTCTTTGGGGGTCGGTTTGGTAATCTATTTTTACTCCTATCTATTATAACAGCTTTATTCATCAAATTACGCACTCCCCAAAGTGTTCTGCTTAATTACCTAACAAATAAAGAAGGTCTTTTTAACTTCTTTATTTCTTTCCAAGTTGTATACGGTATTGAAATACCATACGTTAAGTGCATCATTTTAATCTAAAAAAAAAGAAATTTAAAATTTATTTTAAAAAATTATTTAAATAATTGTTACTAAAATAATTTATTATAAATTCAAAGTAATTCTAATTATTTTAAGTTACATTTAACTAGTATGTATCTATACTTTAATTTTTTAAGTTTTTAAATTAAATTTAAATTAAACACTTTAACATTTACACTTACTGTTGTTCCGTCTATTTTGTCGTACCAAGTAGACATTTTTTCTTTGTTTGTCAATGTACTATATTGATCAGAATCATAGTCTAGATCACTATCTTTTTTACTTTTTTCTTTAATCTGCTTTTGACTTTTCGATTTTTTTGTTTTTGTTTATTTTTTTTTATTCTTTTCTTTTGCTTCATGTGTCTGATATGTCTTACTCTTTTTTGGGGTACTGGTTGTAGGTACTGGAGATACTGGACGTTTTATCTCTATAAAAATACATTGCCAAATAAAACTAATTAAATAAAAACCAATTCTTTTTTTTTTAAATTAATGTTTTTTATCTTCAGGAAATAATTGTTTTTTTATTTCATACATATGAAGTTTCTCTTTAAGAAATTTTATATTATTTTTCAAATAATTGCTTTGTAATTCTAGTTTCTTGTTTTTATTTTTTGAAAGATGATTTTTTTTTCTAAAGCAGTTATTTTAAATAATTCATGGGTTTTTTCAAATACTATATTATTGACATAATTTAAAGTTCTTAATTTCTCATCATCCTCTTCTGGTGTCCCCTCACATTATTGAATTCCTTGAAAATTCATAATTTTAAACAACTTCGAACACCATAAAATTTATTTCCATAATAATAATTTATCATTTAAAAAGTAAGCATTTTTTAAAATATTTGTACTTAAAATAGTGAAAAATGTTACTTTATTTTTATCTAACATTACATAAATATTAACATTAACTAACTTCAGTTCATATTTATTTACAATAAAATTCATATATTCACACGGAATTATTTACACGAAAAATCTTTAGACGTTGTTGTTTAACTGTTAAATAAAATCTGTATCGAGCAACATTAATCAAGTAAAGTTTACTTAACAGAATCTTGTTTTGTATGTTTATAATTATAAATTGGTCAATCTTGTATAAACTGTACAAAAATCTTTCTTAAATGTAGTTTAATTAAAGTGGCTTATTAATTAATTCTTCAATTTTTTTTTTGATTCTACATAAAAATTTGTTAATGTAAAAAATAAAAATTAATATTAGGATGCTTATTTTCATTTCACTGACACAAGTTGACAGAACCATCTTTGTACCTTTGTTACTCATTGAATATCAAAAAAGAAAAGAATGACGCTAGTATTGATTTATGTTAATTTGTTATTAAAAGGAAAACCATTACAAGAATTTCAACTATAATTAAATACTTTTACTATTTTTGCACGTTCAATTTCAAATTAAATTCTGATGAAAAAAGTAAGTTACAGTTTCAATTTTTTATTCCTTACGTTGACTCTTTACACAGATTTCAATAGATAAATCAATCGGATTTAGGGGAAATATATATAAAAATTTATTTAATATTCAAATTAATAATTTGATTCCTGGTGAAAACTTTCTCAGAATTTTTTATATAATTTTTCAGAATTTCTGCATAATTTATAACTTTCTCAGATTTTTTATGCGAATTGAAAAATTTTTCAGAAATATTCGGAAAGTATATCTTTTCTCAGAATTTTTCATATATGTTAATTATAATATATCCTTAGATTTCTAAGATTTTTTATTCTATAATTTCTGATGAAATGTTATAAAATTTAAAAGGTTAAAAGTATCTTTTAGAAATTATGGAATAAGAAATTTTGGAATATTTCCAAATTTACATGTATGAAAAGAACATTGTAAGAGAAGATGTAGACTTCCTGACTATTTCTGAAAAATATTCCAATTAGAATGAAAATTATGAGACAAATTTTCATTAGAGATATTTTAAATTGTGTCAATGTTATATAAATAACATGGAAAAATAAAAGTATAACAATAATACCCGAATAGAAATTTTCCAAACATACCCAAATATAACATAGATTCCAATCAGATAATCTAAACTTTTTCTAACTATGGGCAATTTTCTGGAATATGATTGGGATCTATTCCGATTTTCCCCCTTCCAAAAAGTTGTGATTTAATGTGAGAAATCCAAGCAGATTCTATTCTCACTACCAAATATATACCCAAATTTGTTCCAACTAGAGAAAATTTTTAGTGTGCCTGAGAAGGATCTATTGTATATATTTGTATATATATATATATATATATATATACACATATACATATACATATACGAGGTGTGTTCAAAAAGTATCGCGAATTTTGTGTTTTTTCAAAAATTATTTATTTATTCATGAATATCTATTTTGTCCCCTTCAAAGTAATCCCCATGAGATATTATACACTTGTGCCAACGGTTTTTCCAATCTTCGAAGCACTTCAAAAAATCATTTTTTTTTATCTTGTTCAGCTCCTCCTTCGATGCCGTCTTTATCTCGTCAAGCGTAGCGTAACGTCGTCCTTTCATGGGCCTCTTCAGTTTAGGGAACAAGAAAAAGTCACAGGGGGCCAGATCTGGGGAATACGGTGGCTGCGGCATCATTAGTGTGTTGTTTTTGGCCAAAAAGTCGCGCACAAGCAACGATGTGTGAGCAGGGGCGTTTGGTACGAATTTCGCGGCGACCCGTCTCATGCCCAAATCATTGATAAAAATCGAATGGCACGAGCCAATCGATATGTTTAGGTCCTCAGCAACTTCTCTAACGGTGATTCGACGATTGGCCAATACCATTTTCTCCACTTCATTAATTTTTTCGTCTGTTGTTGAAGTGCTCGGGCGTCCGGCACGCTCTTCGTCGTTCACATCTTCTCGGCCTTCTGAGAACATTTTGTACCACCGATAAACGTTGCTTCGGTCCAAGGTAGCTTCTCCGTATGCCACAGTCAACATTCGGAATGCATCCGCGCACTTAATTTCGTTTTTCACACAAAATTTGATACAGGTTCTTTGATCCACTTTTTTGAATAGGTAAAAATCGAAGACGATCCAAAACACGTGCAAGCAAAGCAGCTGTCAACAATTAAGTGAACATTCAAAATGGCCGAGCTTGTCGGCATAAGTGAGAGACATGAGTACCAACATAACGCCACAAAAAGATCGAAATTCGAATATACGTAACCCGCGAAAATTCAAAATTCGCGATACTTTTTGAACACACCTCGTATATATATATATGTTTGTCTAAGGGTTGTTGCAGGGACCTTTTTTGGCATATTTTTTTTTATAAAAAACGATAAAATATACTTAACCGTACTGTTTCCTTCATGAATTTTAAAAATTACTGTCTTAGTTTCTTAGATATTATATAAATTATAAAACATACGAAATGGCTGTTCTAGGGACCATCCTATTTCCATGTTTTAATATGATACAAAACTTTATTAATACTTATCTTGCGTTGTAATAACATATTTTAACAATTTCATATAATTATCTTACGAGAAATGTACATATTAAATGAAAATAATAATATTTTAAATTGGTCCCGGAAATCACCATTTAAATGTATACAGTATAATTTCGATACCATTTGAAAATTTAACCATTAAAGTTAATAGGGATACTTTGTACGCAATTAATTTATTTATTAATCATAATAAAATGTTTTCAAAGGAACTTCTTTGAACATTTTGTTTAATCTTTTATTTTACAATAATAATCAAAATTGCAAGTAATATGTATACTTTCAGGACATTAAGATTTTCAGCATATCTAATTCCAAATTCTTTCTCCGTTTGTTTTAAGCAATTATATATTATTAGTCTTAATATTAGCAAATAAGAATTTAATGCTTATATATTGATATTATTAATAATAATCTTTATTTATTTCAAGAGTGGTGTTTATACAGCCGTTTTTCCGGAAAGTAATGTCAGTGATTTTTTTACAAAGAATTTATTGAATTTTTTGGTACAATACATCAAAATACTTTAAAATAGGCTCTTTTTGAGTTGACACATTGGCTCCAACGAATTTTTCAGGTATCGAATGCATCACGGTAGGCTGTCTCCGGTATGTCTTTTAAAGCCGCGGTGCAAGCTGCTTTGATCCTTTTAATTGTTCCAAAATGCTTGCCTTTCATGAGTCCCGTAACATTGTTTAAAAAGTTGGGGTCAGTTTTGCACATGTCCAAATTTTCCTGGCACGTTTTAGCTCGGCGCAATTTTTGGTCGTCGGTTAACACTTTTGGCATCATCTTCGTGCACACCTTCCGCATGTGCAGATTGTTCGTAACAGTCTCATGAACGATAGTTTTTGGTATGTCTAATAACTGACACTAAATGGACACTCAATCGACGGTCTTTGATGACGGTGATTATTAGATACATCAAAAACTAATAACTATTGTTGATGAGATTGTTACAGACAATCTACACATGCGGAAGGTGTGCGCAAAGATGGTGCCGAAAATGCTAACCGACGGTCAAAAATTGCACCGTATTGAAACGAGCCAGGAAAATTTGTACATGTGCGAAGCTGACCCCAACTTTTTAGACAATGTTACGGGACCCATGAAAAGCAAGCATTTTGGAACAATTGAGGGGATCAAAGCAGCTTGCACCGCGGCTTTAAAGGACATTCCGGAGACGGTCTACTATGACGCATTCGATGCCTGAAAAACTCGCTGGAGCCGATGTGTCAACTCAAGAGGTTCCTACTTTGAAGTATTTTGATATGTTGTACCAAAAAGTTCAATAAATTCTTTGTAAAAAAATCACTGACATTACTTTCCGGACAAACCATGTACGTGTGCACATTATATGAGATTTTTCGACTATCTATAAAATGTAAATTATTATTAAGACACTACAACATTAAATTTTTTTCTGAAATCAACAAAGCAAAAACATTTATTTTACATTTACGTTTGTACATTTATAATATAATAAATATTGGTACGTTTCTACTTTTTATAAATGAACCATTACGTACGAATATATGCAATCAATAAAAATAATCTGTGACTTTTGCACAAAAATGTTAGATTTGACCGTGATATTAAATTAACTAATGCAAGTGACATTTGATGACATATGTGTTAGTGTTCAGTAATATCGGCATTATGTGTTAATTTCATTCAGTATGAAACAGTTGTAGCCTAGATTTTAATAAAGCTGCTGATTTTATATTATAATCCAGTTTCAATTTTTATAATAGTTATTAGGATTATGGGCCTATATTTTTTAAATATGCAGTAAAAGTAATTATTAAAGCTGAATTATTATTACTGATTGGACGTATAAATTTTTCTATGTCTTTTAATCCGGCGTGAGCTAGGTCGATAATTGCAACTTCGGCAAGGTGTAACATACCCGAACTTATTTGGCTGATTTTTTTTTATACTAATTTTAAGAAATCTTATTTAAAAATATTTCTTACGACATAATAAAACTTCCATCAAATAAAACGATAAATAAAATTAAAACACAAAATTGATCGGATGTGGCATACCCGACCTAGCTTACCGCGAGTTAAAGTTTATTTTATATGTATATTAAATAAATTTATCTCAATTTTGTTTGACAGCGGTTTTAAGTATAGTACTGTTGAGTATTAGAAATCAGTAATTGTATTAATTAAATGAGAGATTGTCAAACGTTAGTTTTTATCGGGCCCGATAACATACGTTTCCTTTTTACGGTTCACGTGATGATTTTACGTTTAAGAATCTAATAAATCTACCAACATGTGTTTCAAAATAATAATCTTGTTTATTCATGTATGTAGTCAGTTAATAAAAGGTTGCGATAGGTTACAACATTTTTTCTGGAACGCAGACAAATTTTGGTAATACTATTTCTGGATATAATGTGCGGTTAGGATAGTTGTCAAAATAATACGGTTGTGAATTATACAAGTTGAAACAGAGAAATATATTCCGAAAAAATCATCGAAAAAAAGTGTTGCAACCTGTTACAATTTTTTTTATTGATCAACTGTACTAGATTAACATGAAGGATTAATAACAAAGATTAATAAATGTGACGGTCTATTTGGTGATAAATTTATTAGTCATTAATAGTAACGGTATTACACGTTATTTTTATTCCAAGAAACTGTTTTATTTCATATTTCTTACAACGATTTTAATTATAATGTTATCGTCTACTAGAAATTAGCATTCAACAGGGCAAAAAGTTGTCGATAATCCGTTAACTTTTACTGTTCCCGGTAATATACGTTTCTTCCATTTCTCATGATACATTTACATTTAAAGATTCAATAAATCTACTAACTTGTTTCAAAATAACAAACTCATCTTATTGTTTATTAGAATAACGCTTAACGTATCATTAATTAATGTGAATAATCAAAGGACAGTATCTGTCAGTTTTTAGTAGTACCAGTAATGTAAATTATTTATACATGATACATTTAATTTATATTTGCATTTAAAGATCTAATAAAGTTTTAATGATCAAAATCTATTAATTTTGTTGAAAAATGTTATTTATTTTTTAAAGTAGTGCTCAGGTAATCATACATTTAGAATAACTCATTTTTTGTATTATATATATTATATATACACTGCTAAATCCATTCCTAAGTTCTATCAATAACAATTAAAAATTGTAAATTATGTTTGTTCTACACCACTCAACAAAAAATAGAGAAGACTACTGAAGAAAACATTCAAAATAACACAATAATCAAATCGTTGTAACTATGTGAAAAATTATCGTAGAAAAAAATTGAGAAAGTATTTTAAAGCTTAAAAGTTGTACATTAACGTGCTGAGGCCGTTTTTGAAAATCTTTTATCCTCGTAATTCTATATCTTAAAAGAGATCAAGTTAATTTGTTCCTTAAAAATTTGCGCATTTAACACTATGCAGCTCAATAAAAAATTTTTTCTCAATAAATTTAAGACTTTTACAAGAAAGTACACAGTTTTACCTACAAAACACACATACACGATGTGCAAAATTCGACTGGCAACCTTCACGTGGTGCACATTGGGTAACGCTAATGCTGGCGGTAAATCTCATTTTTAAAACATATTATAATAGCGATTTCGGCTGAGACGCACCGATTGCATATTTCAAGGTCCAGATAACCATAATTGTGCTGAATTGTGCAATTGGTGCGCCCCAGCCAAAATCACTATAAGATTGTTTACACAAAGTCATGTAATTCAAAAAACATTTATAAAAATAAAGAGTTTTATACGAAAAAAGTTTCAATTTTTGTCATTTCTCGAGAAAGATAGTTTACGATATTAAAAGTACGTAATTTTTCACTGCAAAATAATGTTCTGAACTTCATCATATAACTATAAAAATAAATAATTTTCAAAAGCGATCAAAAACACATTAAATTTCCAAGTTTTGCAATGATTTTAAAAATTTTTGTGTGTGATGATTTCTCACCGAGTTTCAATGTTGGTTGTAAAGAAATGTAGGTTTACTTTTAAAGTCGCATAGTTTGATAAACAATAAATTTGTACGAATATTTTAAAAAAGGCATTATGTAAGTAAAACTGTACTTTCTTGTAAAAGTCTTGAATTTTTTGAGAAAAAATTTTTTATCAAGCTGCAAAGTGTTAAATGCGCAAATTTCTAAAGAACGAAATAACACGATTTTTTTTAAGATATAGAACTACGAGGATAAAAAATTTTTAAAAATGGCCTCAAACACATTAATGTACAACTTTCAAGCTTCAAAATGCTTTTTTAGTTTTTTTTTCTATGATAATTTTTCACAGAGTTACAGCGATCTGAATATTGCATAATTTTGAGCGTTTTAATAGTATTCCTAGTTTTTTCTTAAGTAGTGTATATAACTGATAAACTTCTATCCTATAAGATGATTGATAAACTCTATGGCTAACAAACTGGCATTTGGTAGTATTGTGTCGCATTAATATTTACTGAGTTATTATCAAAAAACAAATAGCTATTCCACTCCTTCTTTCGTTTCTCTATATATCGCATCAGTATATATTAGTACATATTAACGAAGTTTTCAAAAGTCGATATGTACTAACAGAATAGTATTAATCTAAACACTGTTCTATAAATAAATACTTATTGTTAGTTGATAAAAATATAATTTCCATTTTATTAATTTTACGTAAATATGATAAAATTCATAAGATTATATCATATTTGTAGGATAAAATAATCATAAAAGAACATATTAAGAGAATACAAATTTTATTTCAATATTTATATTATATCATATCAAAACAAAAGATATTTAATACATAGCGAACTGTCTATTCAAGAAAATACGAATGTATTACAGAAATAAAAGTAAATATAAAAGTTAATAATTAAAGTAATAATACTAAAGTGATAATACTGATTATGTTTAAACTTTTGTTGTCATTTTTACTACATATAATAGTTAATATGTTCTTGTAATGTTTTAACATCATAATATTATAGTATTAATTTTTATATTTAATATTATCAGTTGTTTATTAAATATACCTTTAGACTATTTAAAGAATGTTAAAGATATAACTTAAACTTAAATTAGTAAGTGCACTTTTCTATATTATATACGAGTATATAAATAAAATAAACTTTTTTAATTTTGTAACGTTATACGTATATATGAACATAATAAAAAGAGAACATAAAAAGAGAATTAAAGCTTATTTTCATATTTTTAATTAGTTAATAAATTTTATTAAACTAATTTGAGATCCATATTTATTTCTATATAGTTTTATTCATTTTATTCTTATAGTGCAATTACTTTTACAAATAATAAATGATAGTTATATAAAAAAATTTAAGCATTTTTGACATAACTGCTGATACATATCAGTATTATTATTATTATAAATTATATAGTTAAGAGATTGCAATCACAGATTACATTACAAATGAACATATTATAATTTATCTGAATTTAAAATTAGTATAACATTGCTAATTTATAATAATAACAATGCTATGTATTAGCAATATTATTATGCATATAAAAATGTTTACATTTTTTGATTAATGATATCGGTTATTAATCATATAAATATTTTTAGTCTTATATTTTGTAACATCACAATATCATCATATCGCAGTTAAAATGGTATGACAAACAAGATAATATTTGACTAAGTGTCATGTCGAAACTTATGCACATTTTTGATAAATAAAAATATACTTAAATACGCTTTGTTATTACTTAAAAGATGCACATGCATACATAAAACAAATTTATCAGATTGTAACAACCCGTGTTTCTTGAATAGATATCGCGCACGGACGTAGCTCGTCGGGAATTCCAGGGCACGATCCGGGTTAAGAGGGAATTAGACTCGTGGTTTTGACGTATAAAATATGTACAGTGTTTTATTGAGTGAAGCACACGGACGAATACAAATGTCTTAACGCTATTATGTACAGAAGTTGCGCGAATGTCACCGCCGATACGTCGTCGGCCGTATCGTGCGGGGGTGACGATTATCTCGGTCGCGGCTATCTCGAATACCGGTGGGTACCGGCTTCGGCGCGTGGAACGTCGTCGGCGCGGTTGCCGCTTATTCGCACGACAGGTGCGTTGTCGGCGTTCTTTTCGGTGCGCCGGGCAGCCTTGTGTTTATCGGTCTTGCGAGGTCGCGTGCACGGCTTTCGCGGTCGTCGGAGTGGAAGCGGGGCGCGGGGTGGCGCTCGGCTGAGCGTCCCTTTAAATCCGCTGCTGGTATACCGCGGTATTTTTCGTAGGCAGGATGCGACGGCTACGTCGAGTACGCTCGACAGAGGCAAAGACGCTTTACCCCGTTTTTCGGTAGCCGCCGCCGTAGGGTCGGATCGGTTTAGAGGGAAGCCGGTCGGGCAAATACGCTTGCCCCAAGACGCTTGAGCCCAGCTTCGGCGAGGAGAGATGGGTGCAAGAGCGGTAGCCGCCGAGAACGCTCGGCAGAGGCCAAGACACTTGACCCCAGGACTACCTCGGGAGACTTCTTCGGAGACCTGGTCGGCGGAATAATGGTCCGAACAGTCGGCGGAGAAGAAGCCCAGCATCTCGCTGCTCCGGCGCTTTTATACCCGTATCTCGAGACGTCGGGAACGCTCGGGGGCGGTTCGGTTCGCGTCGGGGCCCGCGTCCCCGTCGCCCGAGATCGGTTGCGTGGTGGGCGGACGGAGGCGAGCGAGCACGTCGCTAGCGTGTGCCGGTTTGGGCCGGTGCGCGTGCGCGGCGCGATCACCGCGACGCGCGGATGCCTCGCTGCGCGCATTGGCGCGTTTGGAATTGTTTATCGGCGCGTAGCGCCTTGTTCGCCGCTCGGCGGATGTTCGGCCGGCGTTTGGCGCACGATGATCGGTCCGTTGGGGGAGGTCGCGCGGAGGCGGTTTGTTACAAGATTATATCTTTTACTGCTTACTTATTAAATCAAAGACTGCTGTTTGTATTCGTTTTGTACTTAAATTTGATAACAACTTTGATTTCTTTTGAGCAAGCATACATTTATCTTCCGAAGGTATACGTTTTGTTTTAATATATTCTTTAAATATTAAATTGACATGTTTTATAATTAAAGATTCTTGATTAGCTTCTTCATCAAAAGAATTTTCTAACGATGATGATGTACCAATTTTAAAAGAATTGCTCTTTTGTTTCAATTTTCTTTGGTTAAGAAGTTAAGTTCTTATTTGTGATGCTGTACGTCCTTGTAAAGCCTTGTTTGTTTTAATCGCTGCCAATATATCCTGTGTTGGAGGCAAACATGATGATTGTATATATTTCCAAATAATTGCATTACTGTACTTCGTTCTTCATTGTTCCAACGTCGCCGTTTTGTTTTACCATAGGGAGAAGCTGTTAATAAATTTATTTCTTTAAGCATAGAGACTATTTTAAACATAGTTATAATTACAGAAAAGTCGTCAATATTAACATATAGATCTCATAAAGCGATACCTTTTTATCTCTTAAATAATAAACATTGCACTTTATTCATAGAAAAAAATATGACAGCTATTTCCATTTTATTGAATAACTTTGTTAATAATCAATTTGATATTAAAACGTGAATGATTTCAACAGATTCTAGACTCAAAAAGTAATGAAATATTTATTACTTAAAACGTAATTTATAAAAATGTGCATCAATAAAAGAGGAAAAGTAGTATAACTAGTCTAAAAATAAATAAAAAAAATTAATTTACTTTAAAAATCACGCAGTATCTTGTTAAAAAATTATATACTTTTAATTTTTCATTGTTTAGAATTTTTCTGATTTAGAATTTTTCTGCATATAAAAACATTAGAGATATCATTTTACATTGTTTGTAACATTAAACAACAAAGACGAAATGATATTTCTAATGTTTTTGAAAGCAGCCTTTTAGAGTGATAATCGATTTATCGAAGAAAAATTTCAGTATGAAACTCTTATAAAGCCGTATTAATCAAATTCCATTTTATTGTTTAACTTTGCATAACTCAAAATATATATAGCTAAATAAAAAGTTAAATATAAAAAAACACGTAAGTGTACCTACATTCATGTGATAATATATTCTAGTTTAAAAACAATGAGAAAATATATGTAATTAAGTGCTAAAACAAACTTGGAAAAAATTTTAACATAAAAGTCCTTTATAATAATTGTTAGTTATTGTGTCTTGGCATAATATTGCTATTAAAGAGATGATGGGCTACTAAACAAATAATTCCATAAATAATTGTTAAAATCAGGATACAACGTAAACTGGCACACTTATCGATAAAACAAACTATAAGATAATAAAATCGTGAAGAATATAGAACATAAGACAGTACTAAGAGACCTATAGATTAGTAACTTAATCTAATCTTTATACATTGTTGCGTTACATGTGTTTTCAACAGAACAGCATAAGATATGTATACAAATTGATAAAAAACATTTTTCGTCAAAAAGGTTTTTAGAAATTCTTATGTAAAATAATTTGTATTTTATACAAATAACTCATATAAAAGAAAAAAAGAAAAAAAATATATAACGTTACTATCTATATTGATTTTAAGGCTCATTTTTGTTTATAAAATTCAAAACAATGTAAAAAATTCGAATATAATATTTGAAGCAGTATTAAAAGCTGTTATATCATCTGATAGAAAACATTTTCAAATTAGCACTTATGTTTCTTGAAAGTTTTAATATAATTTAAAAAGGAAGTAATATGTTGATATTAACGACTTCCGTTTACTTTTTTTTGTAAAGATTGAAAAGAATTTTTAATTAACTTACTACTACGTTTTCGTTTAGTACTATTAATAGATTCAGGGCTTGTATCTTTAGTTTGTTCGTGAGTATCAAACGTTTCTGTCTCACATGATCTTACTTTTCTTGTTGTGTAATGGTTTAAATCATGTAAATTTGCATCAAATGCAACATCTTCTCCGTCGTTGTCTGAGTTATCTTCGTCTAAATTATCGTTATCGCTTTTCTCTTCCTTCTCATTTGAATTAATATCCTCTTGTGCCTTTTCCAAAAGCTGTGACATTCGCAAAATATCTCTGCTAGCTATAGGCTGTCTATAATATTTCTTGTGAATATTTTCTGCATGTCCCATGTAATTACAAAGATCTGCTACTTCATCATCTTGTAGATTTAACAAGATACATTTAGTCGCAATGTTTTCTTAATTGTGCCGCGTAAACTAGTAGGTACTTCTGCGTTACATTCGTTGGAAAATTCGCGTAATAATATACAGGCTCTAAGAAATTTAAATCTTTTTACGTTTTTTCCAGGTAATGCAAATAGATAAGGATTTTGACGATGAATTTTAGCATTTCTTCGATGTTCTATAAGTAATAGTATGCATTGTGTTAGATCAGTATCAAGAAGGACTGGTACATCTCTGTTTTTCTTTCCTCGTATAACAAAACGTACATACTTTTTTGCTATCTTTTTATTGTTAATAGACAGAGATTTAAACAATTCCTAATTTGTTTCCTCATTAATTGCTTGACGGTTATTAAATTCTTCAATCGATATGCATTCAGTTTCGCCTGCACGACGGCGATTGAATACTTGAACTGCGACTAATGTTGCTTTTGCTAAAGTAAGCCACACATTGTATGAAAATTTTGTTTTTAATTTATTATAAGAAACTCGTCTTATTTCTTTGAGATGATTATATAATTTAGAAATATCTTTTGATGTTGGAAGAATAACCTTTTTCTTTTGTTTTTCTTTACATTGTGTTTCTAAGGCGGTACGAGCAACACTTGCGGCATAATATTCTGTAATTAGTTTTAATAAATCTTCAGTTTTTTGTTTTGTAGAACTATCAGAGTTTTTAATACATTCAGTAATTAAGATATTTCCTACTTGCTTTAACAATGTTCCAAGATTAGTTGCATTGGATGGTGTTTTATACGTATTCGTTTGATTATCAAAACCTGCAATTTTATTTACTGCTTCTGTGATATCATCGTAATACTTTGGCTCGTATAATGAAATGAAATTATGTATATTGGGATTAATCGATTTAAGTGCAATAAGAAAACGACCGAGAATCTTAAACGTTGTCGAATCATGTCATGTTGATGTTGAGCCTTATATTTATCACATAATTTATTTGCATGTTTTATAAGAAGTTCATCGTATCGTATACAACGTGTTACACGGTTTTCTCTTAATACAGGAAATACTACTGTTGCTAATGTTAAGTTTGCTGCTTTATGAATTCTACCAGTAATCGAGCGACCTAAGACATTAATTGATCTATTTCGCTTCTTAGTACGTCCAACACAATAACAAAAATGATGACGAATAGTGGTCTTTGAAAAAAATCCTTTGCAATTTATACAAGCTTGAAAGTCTTGTGCACGTCTTAACATTCTTTGGTTTGGTCGTCTACATACAAATAGTTGTTCTCCGTCATTGAGCTCAGGATTGGTATTAAATAAAAAATTACCATTTCTTCTTATAGTATCAATTATTCGTCTACGTTCAGTAGTGCCTTTTGGTAAATCAAGAAATTTTTTAACGTCTTCTTTATCTTTATGTCCCCGTTGCAAATGACGATGGATTTTACTTTGAAATGTTTTGCAATATAGGCAAGTTCTTTTTACCCGCTGCAGAACGTCCTAAAGAGGAAGCGACAAACATCTTAGCATCATCGCTGGCACCTGGTTGTGCACTTGATGTTTCAACATCAAATGAAAAATTTGACGATTTTTTCCGTAATGAGATATTATTTTCATTTTCTTTATTTTCAGCATTATTATCTTTATTTAAACTAATATTGTTGTCAGATAATATTTCATTTGTATTTGATGACAGATTTTCGAAAGTAGTACTTGATTGCGAGGGTTCGTATGTGGAATCAATTCGAGAAGTATCTGTCATGTTTATGCATTCACCAGAAGTATCTTGAATAAAAGATATTTCTTTATTTAATAACAACTCAGTATCAATATTTGAATAAGTATATGTATTATTGTTATATTGTGAAAAATCTGAAGAATTGTTATTAGAAATCTTCATATCTTTACTTTCTCTTCGTATCATAAAAGAAGATTTACTTTTCTTTACAATATTCCAAGATTTATCTAATACTATATTAGAAATAATGTTACATTTATTATTTACTTTATTGCTTTCTAAAGAAGTGGGCGAATATTGTTGCTCAACACTTTTATCGCTCGTACTGCTATCTTTGGTCAAAAATACATCATTGATAACAGGATACTTAGAGTCATATGAATCATTTTCAGATTTATACATAGTTGGTGATGATGACGGTAGAGTAATTTCAATATGATCGTCAAAAGATATATCTTGAGTTTTATCGTGATAAATTTTTAAATGAGGTTTGCCAGAATTCAAATTCTTCTGTATATTCTTCAGAAGCTTGATATCATCTGTATAAATACATTCAATAAATGTTTTATAAGTTGACAAAATTCTTAAGAACGAATATTAACATAAATGCATAATATTTTATTTAAAAACGAATAAAGTTAGCATTATATAAACAATTTCTTCAACAAGTTTAATTTTATTATTTTTTGTAAACAAGATTTTATGTACATACAGTTATAAAAGTTTAGTTTTTTTTTTATATATTAATACAGGCGGCATTCAGATGCATTTAATGTAATAAAAAGAATATAAATTCAATAACGATGTTATAATGTTAACTTGAATTTATGTTGAATTTCCAAAATCAATGTTTAAAATAAAATTTAGTATGAAAAAATTTTGTTTGTCTCGTTTTGTTTTATCTTTTTATTTCAAGTTATCATTCTTTATTATATTAGATACATATAGAGAACTATTTGTATATGAATGTAATTTGTATATGCATTGTAATAAAATTGTATAGGTCTAAATTTGTGTTTGTATATGTGTCATATAAATATATGACAAAGCTGCTGTAATTAACAAAATCGCAAACAATAGATATCAGTTTGAAAAAATAATAATTTCAAGATGTTAACATCTTCACATTACAATTAAAATATTATAAGATAAATAAAAATACTTAAATTAGATTTTATTTTATAATGTAACAAATCTTATTTTATGTTTAATTTTATATAATACAAAAGAGCTTTATTATATATATAGAATAAGTTTAATTTATAATTTAATAAATTAATACTTTAAATTATTTTTCATAACATTCTTCATAACATTTAATTAAATAAATGAATTTTTTATTTTGTGCAATAATTGTCACACATTTATTACGCATTTTATACATTATTTTATACATTATTTTAATTGTTTTATCATAATGTTTAAAAAAATCATGATTCAATAAAATAGATTTTTATTGAAAAATTATTTTTTAAATATTATGATAAAACAATTAAAAATAATATATAAAGTGCGTAATAAATGTGTGACAATTATTGCACAAAATAAAAATTTTTTTTATTTAAATAAATGTTATGAAGAATGTTATGAAAAATAATTTAAAGTATTGTAGAGCTCATATCTTGAAACATTGCAGCAGCTTTGGAATGAAAATAATTGAAAATAAATTATACATGCCATGATAAGCTACTATTTGTCTATCTTTGTAGATTTTTTATTTATATTTTAACTTTGCGTGGCTTCTTATATTTTTATTAATAGTTGAATTTTTCTTCATCACATGGTATTTCCCCGACTGTTCTACTAACGCATACATTTCCGTAGCGATGTAGAGAATGATAACAAACACCGTTAAAGACGTGTGTGAAAAATCTAACCTAACCTAACCAACAAATTTGCATAACACAATAAGTCTGTTCTTTATAATTGACAAAGTGTACTTCTGCTGTACTTAAAGTACAGTTAGGTCTATTCTTTATAATTAAATTAATGTTTACAACATTGTTCTTAACTTGAAATAGATATATATTTGAAGTGTTTTTGGTGAAGGCAAAATAAGAAGTTTTACAGTCTGGTTATACAGAACAAATCCGTATGTACCCATTGTATGTTACCGGTACCGCTAATTATAACAGTACCGGTAACATACAATGGGTTTAGTATTAAGATCACTCACAAACCGGGAAAGTAGCAATTAAATGTAATTGATTAGCTCTAAAAGTAGAAAATAATCACATTCAATTGCTGTTTAGCCGCTCTATGAATGATCGTAATATTGAATGTACTCATTGTATGTGACCGGGACCGCTAATTAACAGATTTGTTCTTTATAGCTGGATTAACTAAGAAATAAAACTTTTTATTTCGTTTTAACCAAAAATACGTTAAATATATGGTATAGCTATGTAGCATTCAATGCATCATGTACTAGAAAATACAGAATTAAGAAATGCGATTGACTATTCGATGATATATTTATTAATCGTACCATCACCATACGTTATTTCCCATAAAACTTTCATTTCAAACAGTTGTATTTTACAATCTAATAAATCTATCGATTACATTAAAAAGCAGTTTCAATTTTAGAACGCCTTTAAAGATTCCCCTGATTTTTTTGAAGTTATGGTGACAATAATTCTGTTAAAGCTGAATTATTTTTTAATTGTGCACTATAGAGGACCCAGCTCTAATCACGTTGACCTTGACATTTTTAAGAGGAAAATACTGAACAACTTTTTCTTATAAATTAATTAGCGCTCTCGTCAGTTTTCGAGATTAGAGAAGAAAAGAAAAACAGTTTTTCTTAATTATTTCAGAAAATATTTATTTTAAAAAAAAATTGTGTCAAAAAAAAAATGAAGCTCATGGTAAGCTCTATAAAAAGGTTATATACATATTCTACCTAACTTTAATACTGTAGTTGTTATAGCAGAAAAACTTTTTTAAAATAATATTTTTATTTTGAGTAGTTTTGCGTGAAATGAAAATCTTGAGGGGGGGAGGAGCTCTCCCCCTCCCCTGCATTTCCTCCCCGTATTCTTTCTAACCTAACCTAATCCTATTTTAGTTGTAATTTGGCCAAGGATATCTTTCCCCGTTGTGATATTAGATTTGAAATTATAATCCACCTTCTCCAGCACCCACCATTAGTGGACCAATTAAGACAGAGTAGGTTGGGTTTAAAAAAATAGGGGGCGGGAATCAGGGGGGGATGACTCACCCTCCCCGCCCAGGCGTTCTCTGTACGACATGTAAAAATTTGAATTTGTCAGATTTTTTTTAAAATGGTTGTTTGATTATAACTCCTGTTTTGGAGTTAAAAATATGTATAGAACCTTATTTGTAGAGCTTATCACAAGCTTCTTTTTTTGTTTAACACATTTTTTGTAAAATGAATTTTTTTTGAAATAATTAAGAAAACTTTTTTTCTTTCTCTAAGTATATCTCGAAATTTGTAGGGAGCGCCAATTAATTTAAAAGGGAAAAAGTTGGTCAGTATCCTTGCCTCTATAACATATGTCAAGGTTAACATGATTGAAGCTGGGTCCTTTACAGTGCACAATTACCATTATTTTTTATCGAAATTGCTGCGGCGTACAAAGCTTCTTTTTTTATGCTTATATGCAATATATGTATCGACTGTATAAATTTATTGATTTTTTTAAAAAAGGGGTTTTTAATTACAGTGCTATCGATCATTAGAAATTAGCAATATTAAATAGCGTGAAAGATTTTTAAAAAGAAAATTTTTTTCCGTTAATTTTTAGGGGGAAGGGCGGATCCCGATAGCACACGGGATCGATAGCACCCCCTACTCACAGCGGTCAATGCCTAGAGTTTTTTCGTTAGTTGGGTTAGATAAGTCAAGATGATTAGTTGGTGGACTATCGTACCGTGCGTTATCAAATTCCGTCCGGTCCTGAAAACATACAGATGATACATTTACATTTAAGGCTCTAATAAATGCCGATTGCATTTCAAAGCAATAATCTTTCTAATAGAGTACTAGATCAATAGGATCGTAATAAAAATTAATTTTGCATACAATATTGTATGAATTCGTAGTAACGAAAGCGAGCAAAACATAAGAACCACGGATGAAAGTCGTAGTACCTCGATCGAGCTAAACGTAAACAACATGTGTCAAACTCGTGGTTTGTAGATACAGCCAAACGTAAACAACACGTTAAATGACTTGATGCGTAACCGACCTTCCTGTAGTTTATGCCCTTGCCGTCGAAACTTAACTTGTACGGAAAAAGTTTAAGAATTGCGAGGGGCTATTCTGTATCTGTTAACCCTTCGCAGTATAGGTAATATACGTGCACAAAGAAAAATGTATCACTAATATGTAGCATATATGCACATCTAAAAAAAAACGATTTACGTTTATCGATATGTATGAAACTTGAAGTTTTATTTTTTTGAGATTGCTGAATCAGAATATTTTAAAAATTTTTACAATTCAAAATGGCGAATTGTAATTTGAGAATCTAAATGAAAAATAAAGGCAAAAAGCCACGCAAGGTCTTCATGCAATAAATATAATGCAATATGTTTTTTAATATTAGGCAAACATTTATCAGACCATATCGGAACATACTTGATACATAACTTAGTTGGACTTACAATGACCATGATACATTACGATTCAATTGCGACAACCGTTGTAAGTCCAATTATGTTATGCACTGAAATGATCCGATGTAGGATCAAAAGCTTCATCTAACATTGAAATTCATATTAAAATTTTTTACACAAAAACCTTGCGTGGCTCTCAGTTCTTCGAGTTTATTCAAATTTTATTTATCTGACCCTAATACTGATACTTTAATTTTAAGAATCTAATTTTTTTTCCAAATTTTAATCCGCCTTATTGAAACCGCTATTTTAAAGTAAAAAATTTTGATATACTCAAATTCAGCAACCTCAAAAACCATGGGGTACCAAGTTTCATACAAAAAAAAAAAGATTAAATGGGTTTTTATTTTAGTTTGCATACTTTACATAGACACTGATGATCTTCTTTCTGTACACATATATACTACATCCCTGTAAAAGGGTTAATGTTTGACTGTGAGTGTTATTTAGAATAAAATAAATGTGGTCTCGAATGTGTTCATTTTCAGGGTACGAGTCCCGAAAGTATGTAATATATAAATGCTATATAAAATTACGAAAGATAACATTATTTAATTAAAATTATTAGTTTGCATACAATTAATAAAAAAAAATGAGCTCCTGAATGTACATTTTAACAACATCATTTTTTTGACAAAATTGCAATTAATATTCTAAATATTTAAGATTTTATTTCTTTTATGTATAAAGTGTATAATTAGATCGGACCTGGAAACATACATTTAATCCAAAAAAGATTCGGGTCCGACCTGGAAACACCCAAAAGGTCCCGGACATATACACTATATTATTTAAAAGTCCCTGCAGAAACCCCTTAGACATATCCCGTATATCCCGGGTGTCCCAGACCACCCGCCCCCCCGTTTTTTTTAAACGCGACATTTTAAAAAAAAATGTTTCAGACAAAAGTTGTAGGGTTTTAAAAGATTTTTTGATTTTATCAGTTTGACCTTGGATGGCGTCCCCAAAGGTCAGATCAAAATAACATTAACTTTTTAAATAGGACACCTCTTTTTTGGTTCCAGAATCTAATAGCTGGTGTCAAGCCCTTTTCCAAAACACTATAAGAAAGTTTATTTTTGTTGAGTACTTTCCGAGTTGTGAGGCTTGAAAGTTTGTACTGTTACCTTCAAGCGTCATAACTCGGAAAGCCCTTTAACCAAAATAAACTTATTTATAGTGTTTTGGAAAGCTCTCGAAATCGACTACAAGAAAATGCAATAAAAAATATACCTGTTTCAGACCACCCGTCCCCCCCTTTTTAAAACGTAGGGATGTGCTTGTAAAAAAAAATGGCTCAGACAAAATTTGCATGATTTCGAGGGATCAACCTGATGATGATCTTGAATTCGACCTTGAGATCGATCTTGGGCATAAAGGTATAAGTCAAAGAAAATTTTTAAAATGAAAAAACGAAATAATCGGTGCCGCCTGTAGGTATTAGCGTTACCTAAGGTGTACCACGTGTAGGTAACAAGATCGTACTTACACCTTATCGGGGTTTTTTTAAGGTGGTTCCCCGCCGTCACCTTTGTCGGGGTGCTTTAAAAGGTGGTTCCCCTTGCCGTCACCTTTGTCGGGTGCTTTCATAAGGTGGTTCTTTGCCGTCACCTTTGTCGGGTGCTGTTTAAGGGGGTTTCCCCCTCGCCGTCACCTTTGTCGGGGTGCTTTCATAAGGTGGTTCCCCTTGCCGTCACCTTTGTCGGGGTGCTTTCATAAGGTGGTTCCCCTTGCCGTCACCTTTGTGCATACGCATGTTGTTCAGTCTCGATGTTAAAATGTCCACCACGTGCATTTATACAGGCTGTTACCCTATTTTGGGAAATCATCCGTCGCCCGACGAATTTCGTCAGTATCTAGAGACTGAATGACTTGTCGAATTCTGTTTTTCATATCTTCTGCAGTCGTAGGTCGTTCGCCAAGGTCTTTTATTCGCCCCCAAAATAATAATCTAAAATTGTAAGGTCCGGTGATCGTGGTGGCCAATTATGTGGACCATGTTTACCTATCCATCGGCCGCGAAATATGCGGTTCAGTTGATGACGAGCAATGACAGACGTGTGGGCGGGACATCCATCCTGTTGAAACCACATATTTAACGTAATTGGAGTGGAATATCTTCAAGTAAACGTGGAAGTTCGTTTTCGAGTAAATCGGCGTATAAAAACGGTTTAAATTCTCTTGAAAGAAAAATGGTCCCACGATATGCGTATCAACAATTCCGCACCAAACATTGACTTTCCAGATACGTTGATGATCCATTTCTCGATACCAATGTGGATTCTCTTGTGCCCAATAACGAAAATTATGTGTGTTTATTTCGCCGTCATTTTTAAAAGGGTGACTCATCAGAAAATAAAATACTTCTATGGAAATTAGGTAATTGTTGAGTAATCCAATTACAGAATATCAGTCTTTGTCTATGATCGTTCAATGTCATGGCCTGGTGAAGTGACATTCGATATGGATGGAATGAATTTTCACGAAAAATTCGACTGATCGTGCTTCGACTTATTCCACTATCTCTTGCTCGTCGCTTTAAAGAATCATTCGGGGTTACAAAGGCAGATGCAATTACATCAGGTGCTCTTACTGAACGAACTGATCGATGAATTTCCCTTTCCCCTTATTATGATCCGGCTGAACAATCCCTTTTTACAATTATTCGACGTTGTAAGCGACTGAAAACTTTGCGCGAATGTGGTGTATGATCGGGATATTCATTTCGCCACATTATTTCAGCTGCTCGAAAACCCAGCTCTACCCAAAACTGACATCATTAACGCAGCTTCTTCGTTCGGGTAAGGCATAACTACAAATTACGCTTACGCCCGGGGGCTTATTAGAAAACGTGAATTGGTGACGAGTTGCGTAATATTATGAATTCTAAGAATGATTTTTGGGGTGGTATGTAAGGGTGCTTTTTCGTGAAAATTACTTTATTGCTACAATAATCAACATTAAATGAAGATTAATATTAATAAATCAAGAATAAACGGCATCATAGAGCTGTACCGAATGTTAGAGATCTCGGTAATTAGGTATCTTCAAAACTCTACGCGTAGGACTATAGGTACACGCACCGGCAGAAATGGTGTCTCTCGACGCTAGCGCTCGGCTGCCGCACCCCGCGGAGCCGCGCTCGTACGTTTTCTAGGCTGCGCGGCGACGATCGGGGTGCGGGCGGAAAGTGGTGGGGGTTTACGATAGTGCACCCTCCTCGCTCGACGCTGGGTCGAGAGGGGCATTATTCGACGTGATACCATGGGCGAAGTCGGTGTCCTCTGCTTATATTTTTCATTGCATTTTCTTGTAGTCGTTTTCGGGGCTTTAAAAACCCTATAAATAAGTTTTTTTTTTAAGGACTTTCCGAGTTATGACGCTTGAAGGTAACAGTACACCGTAACTTTCAAGCCTCACAACTCGGAAAGTACTCAACAAAAATAAACTTTCTTATAGTTTTTTGGGAAAAGGGTCTTGACACCAGCTATTAGATTCGGGAAACCCAAAAAATGAGGTGTCCTTTTTAAAAAAAGTTAATGTTATTTTGATCTGCCCTTTGGCGACGCCCCAAGGTCAAACTGATAAAATCAGTAAATAGATCTTTTAAAACCCTACAACTTTTGTCTGAAACATTTTTTTTTAAAAATGTCGCGTTTACGAAAAATCGGGGGGGACGGGTGGTCTGGGACCCCGGTATATATATATATATATATATTATATATATATATATATATATATATTTTGTTTAATAGTTTTTTAGGGGGAACGAAAAAATTATTATAATATTTCAGTAAAATAGCTGTACTTTGCATCAGATGTATACATATAACCCCGTTTGTATAGAATGAAAAAAAAGTTATTGAAGAAAATGAATATAGTACAGTAAAGTATTTTAGCAGGACCGCTTTCTTATATACTGTCACGTTTTTTCCCTGATGCCGGAAGGAACGGCGAAATAGGGATCAAACAACGGAATAACTCGCGAAACACGCGCGGAAACGAACGAATAAAAACACCAAACGCTCGCCCCAAAATCGCGAGATTGGGCGCCAGACGCGATGATACCGGTCGCGTCTCCGGGTTCACTTTTCAACTCTAAAACGGATTCACAACACGCGAGAACGTGTCATGGAAACGCGAAATCGTCGCTCGCACCCCCAAAGAGCCCTCTAACCGGTAGAGGGGGGGGTAGCGGAGACAGGGACAAGCGGCTCTTCGGGAGGCAAAAATTAAGAAAATCGGGCCGATATAACAGATGAGATAAATATTTGCAGTGCATGATAGAGACGGCATACAATAAAAAAAAAAAGAATAGCGGTTAACGTAAGACAGAAATACAGAGCGATAAGGGTTGACAAAAAAATTAATAAGCCGGACACGGGAATTATCTCAGCTCTTACCATCATTACGCCACACGCGCCGATCACGACGACCGGCTCCGCGTGAAGTGCGGCACCCAAACCGCGTTCTGAACGACGGGCAAGTACGTAAACCCCGACCCTTTGCTAAGGCGAATCCAGCAATTCCGAGACAAAGTACGCTCCGAAAAAAGATCGCGCCGGTGACACGCCGTCGCCTGAACCGCACTACAAAATTAATAGAACCAGCGCGACACGCCAATTCACCGATATCTCGGGCGGCCGTATGATCACGATCGTAAACGACTCACGCGTGGGGGCTTTGCGGCTTCCCGGGAAGCCGGTCGTTCGCGAGCTTCTACGGCGGGACGGCTCAAACCCCGCGGCAGCCGACAGCTGGGTGCCTCGACGAGGTCTCGGGCGGGTGGAGAGCCAGCCAAACACTAAGAAGCAAGGTGCGTTCAATCGCCACGCGGCGGACGCACTCGCCCCTAACCTAATGGCTCCACCTCAGAACGCAGCCGGTCGACACCGACAGCTCGTGGCTTTACAAGCGGTTGACGGGTCACCTAACTTCAGCACGGCCCTCCCCCGGGCCCCTAGGGCCCTCGTGGACCTCAACACGCTCCGACGAAGCTCCCCAAAGGGCCCGGGGCACCCCCTCCGATAGCACACCCGATAGCCGACCGATAGCCCGCTTTAAACACGCACGCAGCCGAACGGGTCGCAAAAAGCCCAAAGGATCGCGCCGATGGCGATCGATGAGCGCCCCCTCCCACAGGGTGCGCGATATCCTTTCGCCAGCGGCGCGGCCCCTCAGCGGCCGCCCTTATCTAGCCGTGACGTCACGGCAGCGCAGTGTCGGGTCTCCGCAGGTGTCGGATCCCCGTCGGCATCCGACATCCTCGCCACTCGTCGTCCTCGCGGACGACAGCAGCAGAATTTTCCCAGCGACGACTCTTCGCCGCTACCCTCCTCGATGGACAGCCGGCATTCGATGGCCCTCGTCCTGGCCGTTCGTCCGCCCCAGCCTGCCCATCAGCCATGCCACTCGCGAGCCTCTTTTGGTGGCGCTTATCGGGCGCCCGTCTTATTTCCCCCTCTCCGTCGGCGTTTTCCGGTGGGCCCGGGCCCCGGACGATCCCCCCTCCTTTCCCTGTCGCTGTCCGTCTCCCCCGTCGCTGCTGGTCCTTCCCGGGGTTTGTCGGGTGCCCCCGGTTTCATGAAATGCCGCGGTGAGTAAAAAAAATAAGACGCGATGCAGTCCCGCCGGAGATTTCGCTCTCTCCCGGTGCCCGGCCCGGTCGTACGCGCCTCCTCCCCTACGCTTAGGCGGAGGACGAAGTGGCGAGGCAGATAAAACTGCCACGTCACAATACATATATAGGAATAGTATTTTAGAAAGACCATAAAAATTAATATAATATTTCAATGTGCATAAATGTACATTAGTACCAGTATGCATAAATATAACAAATTATATTAATATACAGAATGCAAAGAAAGTTATTGAGAAAAATGAATATAATACAGCTAAAGTATTTTAACAGGACCTCTTTCTAATTACATATTTGGGAATAATATTTTAGCAGGACCAAAAAAATTATTAAATTTCAATACACATTTACAATTTTACGATCCTATATTATTGGCTATTGTATAATAGGCTAATCTTTGACGGCCCTTATGATTGATCTTGAATCTGCCCCTGTCTCATCGAATTTGTTGCGCGCAGTTTGCTATCGTTGTATCTAATCTATTCTCCAATACTAAACTGTGACTTTCCGGTAGATGCATTTTAGAAGCACTCATAAAAAATATATACAATATTAAGTAAATAATTACATGTAAAAATAAATTGTTTTAAAATTGAATACAAATTTATAAAATATGTATCCAGATAATAAAACCTACAGAACAGATTTGGAACAGAATATGCGATTTTTTATGGCAAAAAGAAAATAAATTGCACACAGAATCTAAAATATTTGATGTCGGCAAACTGCTATCAAAAATAAGACGAAACCTGCTAGCATGCTGATAAATGAATTGGTGACAAAAATTAAGTAGGATATTGCAATTCGTACTTATTATCTGTTGCCAATCAGATTGCTGGCACATGCAGATCTTGTTCGTTTTTTATTAATCTGTTGTTAGCAGATTTTAACGACAGATTCTAATAACCTTCATGTGACTATATAGATTTTACTGTAACATCTAAACAAATTTATTGTCAATCTGAGTGCAAACCGCGCAGATGGCTTTCCAGATAATTATACAGGGTGAGTCATTTTAATCTATGGACCCGAATATTTTCCAAATAACGGTATCTACAAAAAAATGGTTTAGATAAAAGTTGACCAGGACAGAGGGGGGCATTCAATTGTATCATTGGTTTTGACCTTGAGGTCAATTTTGAAGGTTATTTCAAGGTCACGATGGTTTTTTTAAATGGGACACCCTATTTTTGACTGCGGATTTTGAAAGAGCGGAAAATTTTACATCAAACTTGTCTTGTGAAAAAAATTTTTTTTGCGACCTTGGAAAGGTCAAAAATGAAAGGGGAAATGCCTGAAAAAGATCTGGTGTACTTTTTTTGAAATGACGTGGTTTTCTGGGTAAACAAATGTGCATAATGCTTAAACATTACTACTTGCAACTTTCGGCCGGATTCTTCGACGCACGCTATTGCTCCCCTCTCACCGCTCACGCCTTAGCAACGGCGCCGCCGGACGGCGTAACGCACGGTCCTGACACGATGTATCGTGCTCCTTAGTTACGCCGTCCGGCGGCGTCGTTGCTAAGGCGCGAGCGGTGAAAGGGGAGCAATAGGCGTGCGTCGAAGAATCCGGCCGAAAGTTGCAAGTAGCTGACAGCACTGCGATACCTAATGCTAATAATCAACGATTGAAAAAAACTAAACATTTGATTTAAGATTTATAATTATTGTTATAATAGAGTTTTATTCCTTTTCTTTCTTACTCACTTCTGCATAATTGAAAAATTTACTATTTAAAGTTGCTTAAATTTAAAAATTCCAAACATACATACAGGGTATGTAGGTAATTACATTCACAAGTTGCCTTTCCAAAATGTCTGATTATAGTCCTAATGAGATTGTTGATATTATATTAGTTTTAGGAGAGTGTCATAGCAATTACAATGCAGCATCAAGGCTTTATGCTCAACGTTTTTCTGAAAGGCGACATCCAACTGATATGACAATACGTAGTTTAGTTCAAAGAGCTCGCAATGGACATCTTGTTCGTCAACGTCAACATCATGAATATGAGGAAAATGATGCGCGAGCTGTAACTATTTTAGCAATACTTCACCTTAATCCTCATGTTAGTACTTGCCAGATTGAAAGGGAAATAGGTATACCACAAAGAACTGTTGTTAGAATTTTAAAAGCTCTAAATTATCACCCTTTCCACATCACTCTTACGCAGGCTTTACAGCCTAATCATCTTCTGATGCGTATTGCTTTTTGCCAGTGGGCTTTACAAATGTTACACGATGATCCTAATTTTTTTAGGTATGTGCTTTTCTCAGATGAGGCTAAATTTTATAGTGACGGACAACTTAATAGACACAACTGCCATTATTGGTCAGATGTTAATCTCCACTGGTATAGGCCAATAGATCATCAAAATCGATGGAATATTATGGTGTGGTGCGGCATTGTAAATGGTTATTTGATTGGACCTTATTTTTTTGAAGAGAACGTTGATAGACACAGTTACTTATCGTTGCTAAGAGATCACTTACCAGGCTTATTAGAAGATGTTAACTTAGCAACAAGAGCAAAATGTGGCTTCAACAAGATGGTGCTACCCCATTATGCACTCATTGTACGTGCCTTTTAAATGCCAGTTACAATGACAAATGGATTGGACGAAGGGGGCCAGTTGAATGGCCTCCTTGCTCACCAGATTTGATGTCGCCTGATTTCTTTTTATGGGTATACTTGAAAAATGTTGTTTTTGCTGAACGACCAACCACAAGAGATGATTTTATGGACCGCATTCATAGAGCTTGTGCAGCCATTCCTAGAGCTACCCTGCTTAGAACTGTGGATAGTTTTCAAAACAGATTGCAGTTATTAAAACCAACGGAGGTAATTTTGAACAATTACTCCGTGGGTAATTCATTTAAATTACAGTCTCAGTGAGATGCGAGGGGACTCACGATAATCAAGCACCCCGACGTGAGAGGCAAGGGGACTCACGATAATCAAGCAACCTAAAGGAAACAGAACTTACTACGTCTACGTCGTTGTTTCCGGGTAACGCTAAAAAAGATAAAATGCTTTTGACCTTGATATGACCTTGATATGACCTTCAAAAGTCAAGTCAAAAAAATAAAAATCCCTATGCTCATGTAAAAAATGCCATTGTTTAAGAGCCCATTGTCAAGAAACAGGTTCTGCGGTCAAAAAAAGGGTTTACTAATCAAAAATGCCCAAAGAGCCTCAAACAACCTTGAAAATTGACCTCAAGGTCAAGCTAGTCAAAGTGATTAACACTTTTACAATTCATTGACTTGTTTAAGCATTATGCACATTTGTGTTACCCAGAAAACCACGTCATTTCAGAAAAAATACACCTGATCGTTTTTTAGGTTTCATTCATTTTTTCCTTTCCAGGTCGCAAAAAAAATTTTTTTATAAGACAAGTTTGATGTAAAATTTTCCGCTCTTTCGAAATCCGCAGCCAAAAATAGGGTGTCCCATTTAAAAAAACCATCTTAACCTTGAAATAACCTTTAAAAATTTACTTCAAGGTCAAAACCAATGGTACAATTGAATGACCCCCCCTGTCCTGGTCAACTTTTATCTAAACTATTTTTGTAGATACCGTTATTTGGGAAAATATTTGGGTCCATAAAAAAATGACTCACCCTGTTTTCACGGTCAAGGCGATCGGAATTATCCCCATTTAAAAAATTATTGACGTCCTAATTAAAGGCCGAAATAATCTTTATATAGATTTAAAATATAACATAAAAAAAGCATTAAGATTAAAAAAGATGGTAAACAGTATAATAAAAATTATTATCATTTTGAATATGGAATTTTGTTCGTTTTCCATCGTTTCCTATCAGAAATTTTTACCAGGGGATATCGATATTGCTACAGTGTCGTTGGGAGATATAATAAAAGAAGTTACAACGATACTGTGAGATAATGACAATGCTAAATATGGGCGGATCTCGATAACGCACATTCCGATAGCACACAAACCACTCACAACGGTGATGCCTAGAGATTTTCCATAGCTTGGTTAGATAAGTCAAAATGATCGGTTGGTGGGCTATCGCACCCCGGGCTATCGGAAGCCGTCCGCTAAATATATATTTCTTAATAACTTACATTTCTTTATCTTGTTTCTATTCTTTGTTTTTTGCATAAATTGTTCATTTTTATCGTTGTCTGTATCATATTTTGAATAATTTTGAATAGATGTTACCGATTTATTTGAATCTGTAATAAGGTATATTGATAATGAGACAAAATAAAATAAATTATATTATAAACTTATTTGTTGGACAGTAAATAATTATAAAGATTAGCTCCCTTTAAATTTATTCTTCTGAGACGGGCGGGCACCCCGGGCAAAAATTTTATAGAATTTTATGTCAAATATGCCTAAATTTAAATATGTATATGATAAAACACATATACATATTCAATAAAAAAATTTGCAACGGTTGTAAAATTATTTAATATTATTGATTTAGATTTGATTGATTAATATTTTCATTCATGTTACATTTGTATTCAACTTTAATTTTTTATTCATACTTTCAAAACTATTTTGTTGTGAATCTTTATTTATTTGGGTACAACTTTTTTATTTTCATTAAAATCGAAATCGTCATCTCTATTCTTTTAGCATTCAGAATTTTTATCATCTTCATCATCTCTCGTCATCATTTTATGTCTACTCCTTGTGCTGCTTCTAGATATCGAGATATCTCCAAAATTTCTTTTTTTATTACAGGTTACCTGTTGTGACTTAAGGGTATTTTGTCCCATGAAGTTTGCAAGAGATAAACTTCATTTTTTGATAAATTATAATGAATACACATTGTTGCATGAATACACATTGTTATGTTTTGCAATTCAGTTGCACGTAAAGTTTTAGGATTTTCGGCATCGCATTCTATTGCATATTGTAATAAATCATATGCTAAGAGATATCTGTGCTTTTTTTTTACTAAAAAAAGGGAACCCAAATAAATATGGATTTTTGAAAAACTTTTGGCCCTTTTTATACTTCAAAATCATGTCAAAGCAGTCTCTCAGTTCTGTCGTCAATAGAACTGGTACAGTTCGTCCAAGCTTCCTCTTAATGTGAAATCATATCTTTTAGCTATTTGTTTGCTTTGTGATGAAAGTGCTTCATACATTTCATTCGATTGATAATTAACCTTCATAAGCTTTGTAATCTTCAATGAAAGTCCCCTCTATTTTTAGCTCTACGACGATTGAATACTTGTACTGATGTCAACATTGCTTTTTCAAGTGTAAGCCAAACCTTGTAAGAAAACTCTTCTTTCAAAAAATTATAAGCTGTTCGGCGTTTATCTTGCAAGAAATTGTGAATTAATAAAATCTGATTTTGAAGGGGGAAGAACTCTTTTTCGTCTCTTATGTTGATTCATTGTTTCAGCAATTGTTTTAGTAACATGTGTTGCAAAATCTTCAGAAAACACTTTTAAGAAATCTTCAGCGAGTAACTTTTTCATAATTTTCTTTTCTAATATAACAATTAATCACAATTTTTTCCAAATTCTTTTATCAATCCTCCAAGAGATGATGCAAGAGATGGAATTTTATAAAATTTTTTACATAAAGATAAGCCTGCTAATTTTTAATTGTTTCAATACAACAATTGCTGTACCATGGAAAATAAATTGAAGCAAAGTCTGTTATTTCCGGCTGCTTATTTTTCAATTTAAGTAGACGACCCAGTCTTCTTAGCTTTTTCTGATCATTGCATCATGATGTCTGAAATTTATATTTTTTACATTGCTGATTCCCAAATGGGTAACTAATTCGTCATAACGTATAAGACGTACTATACTGTCTTTTTTAAAAAGGGGAAAAACACGTAATCTTAGAACACTGTTGGCTTCAGGATGTATTCCCTATTACGTTCTTCCGAACCGAAACTGCTCTAGTATCTTTAGTCTTAGTACCAATGGTTTTGAGTGTGATGTCTTCTTGTATATTTCAATATAAAAGTTTGCATTTTGAACACACGTGTAATCAGAAGGTAATCTGTTAAACTTTTATTAGAACGCTTTCTAAAATTCCCCCTCATTTTTGGCTCATTAAAGTTTTTGCCCGGATTGTGTCTATAATCTTTTTTTTTTCAACCTTTTAGTAATTGTTTAAAATTTTGAACTTTTTAAATCATCTTTTGTACTCGTTCAAGATGACGAACTATTTTAGACTGGAATGTATTACAATACATGCAGAAATGTCATTTTTTTCTGTACCTGCTATTAGGACAAACATTTTTGCGTCATTGCGAACACATTTCCTCACACATTTAATGATATTGATAAATCTAACCGGCTAGATACATTTTGTGAACTGTTTGTTTTTTTTGTGGAAGAATGTGTTTGAATGATTTTTTCCCTTTTGTTTTGTGATGAATTCTCAATAGATACGTTATTCGATTCTACATAAGACTAATAATTGTTATTGTTGTGCGCGAGCGGAGATGTTTAGCGAGTGAAAAGCAGAGCAGCGAAAATTCGGCGGGAAACGAAAAAAGGGGACGGCCAGAAGTGGATTCCGGTTAGCCAAAGCAGATCGGCCTACAGCGTCGATTATAAGTCGCTCGATTTGCTCTCCAGGAACTGCGAGCCGCGCCCGAGATTTTCTCCTTATATGAACAGCGATCCTCCCCGAAAGACCCCGGTAGGAATTCAGTAAATACGACGGTTACTGAAGTCCGTAGATCCTTCGAGAAGGCTCGCTGTTATTGTTTGTCAGAACCAGGAATTCGCCACTCGGCAAGCACGGCCTCACCGCTCGCCAGCAGCATTCCGCCGAGCGAGCGGGAAAAGAGCCGTCACGCGCGATGAGCGTGATGCGCCTGACCAGCCGCGATCCCGAACATCCCGCCCGCCTCGCCCGAGCCAGGGCGATCGGTCCAGGTCGAGTTAATGATAATTACAAAATGCTAAAGCGTCTCCGGAGACCACCCTCGGTGCTAGTCAAGCGACTCCTGGTTCTGTTCGCCCTCTCCAACCGGCAATAATATGAGCTTGACTACTGGTCGCGTGAACTCCGACGCAGCCGTCCGGACAGTGACGACGCGAATCTGGCCATCCTCCCCACGTGCACCGCACGATTCGCGCGAGTGGCCAGCGCGACGGAGGAGTGCTCTCATTTCGGAGGAGACACAGGCGTCCCACTCGATAATCTGCGACCTCCCTCCGCCACTTCGGTCGATGGACGAGGGAGTGAAGATACTCACGGGACCATCGGTCCCAGAAATGGTCACGCATTTGTTGCAGAAGCTGCCAGCGAGTCAAGCGGTTCGCCGGCAACTCCCGCATTGAAGGCTCAGGCACGGCCGTAAGAGGGGATCCCACCAAGAAATGACCCGGCGTGAGGGCGGCGAGGTCATCAGGATCGTCGGACAAGGCCTGGAGCGGTCGCGAATTCAGACAGGCTTCCACCTGGGCGTGGAGGGTGCTCATTTCCTCGAACGTTAGGGTCGCGTCACCCAACACTCGCCGCAGGTGATGCTTCAAGGACTTTACGGCAGCCTCCCAAATTCCGCCAAAATGAGGCGCCGACGGAGGATTGAACTGCCACCGAATACGATCGCTGGCAAGCTGTCCGACGATCCGATGCAACTCAGGGCTACCAGGGGCGAAGAAACTCCGCAACTGCGCGTCGGCGCCGACGAAGTTGGTTCCGCAATCGCTCCGGAGGGTTAGACAGAGACCACGGCGCGAAACGAACCGACGCAAGGCCGCCAGAAAAGCGTCGGCAGTGTAGTCGGACACCGCTTCCAGGTGCACGGCACGGGTAGACAGGCAGACGAAGACCGCGATAAATCCTTTGTAGGCCCGCTGGCCTCGTCCTTTGGTTGTTCGCAGCTGAATTGGGCCGGCGTAGTCAACGCCGGTGTCGAGGAAGGGCCTCCCCGCTGTTACTCTCTCCCGTGGAAGGCTGCCCATTAGCTGCTGGGGAGTGGTCGCCCGCCATCGAGTGCAAACCACGCAACGGTGCAGCCACTTCTTCACCACCGCGCGTCCACGAGGAACCCAGTATCGTTGACGAACCATCCCCAGGGTCATCTGAACGCCGCCGTGCAACGTGCGTCGGTGGCAGTCCTCCACCACCAGCCGGGCAAAATGAGAGTCCCCAGGCAGCAGCGCCGGATGTCGCTCGTCATAAGCGAGAAGCGCGTGCTTAAGGCGACCTCCCACGCGCAGTAGACCCTGGTGACCTAAAAGGGGGGTAAATCGGGCAAGAGGGCTGGACGTCGGCAGAGGCTGACCCCGCCGCACGACTCCAGCTCCAACCGGTAGTGGTCAGCCTGGACTTGTCGAATCCAAGCTAACCTCGTCTCCTCCAGCTCGTCCGTCAGTAGCTTGCCTCCATATCGACCCCGGCCGTCCTCTATGGCCGCGGGCGTAGCAGTCGGTCTAAGACGAAGCCAGCGTCGGCACCACGATGTCACTCTCAGCAGACGATTGAGGCTCGAGAAGCGCAAGAGCTCAGCAGGCTCCTTCACGCTGACGGGCGTGGTCCTGGCCGCTCGCGCGTGAACTCTCTCCTCCGGCCAGCCGTCACGGGGAGTCCCTCGGTCAGCCTCAGGCCAGGACGTCGACTCCGCCCGGAGCCAACGCGGACCCCGCCACCAGAGCTGGTGTGGCACCAGCTCTCCCGGCGCAAGTCCGCGGGAAGCGCAGTCAGCTGGATTATCCGGGCCAGGCACATGATGCCACTGAGCGTCAGAGACCCTGGTCTGAATTTCGGCAACGCGGTTTGCCACAAAGGTCTTCCACCGTGTCGGGTGGCCGCGTATCCAGCCCAGGGCGACCGTTGAGTCCGACCACAGGTGCATCGCCGTCCGATCAAGACCGAGAGTGGCGCGAACGTGTGACGCCAGTCTCGCCAGGAGGGTAGCGGCGCACAACTCCAGCCTAGGTAGCGTCACAGGTTTTATGGGCGCGACCTTAGTTCTGGCCGCAACGAGGCAGGTTCTCCAGGACGCACCGGAGCTAGTCCGCAAGTAGATGACAGCGGCGTAGGCTCGCTCCGAGGCGTCGGCAAACCCATGGAGCTCCGCGTCGCCGATCGACAAACCCGCATCCAATCGTCGCGGAACCCGCACACTCCGTAGAAGGGGGAGTCCCGCCTCGTACTCGCGCCACATTTGTCTATTGGTCTCGTCGAGAGGGTCGTCCCAGCCAAGACTCATCAGCCAAGTCGACTGGAAGGCAATCTTAGCCCGTACCACAACCGGCGCCAGCCAACCTAAAGGATCAAACAGCCGGGCTGTCAAGGACAGCACCGACCTCTTAGTCACGTCGGTCAAAGAGATCGCCGGAATGGCGAATGAAAATTCGTCAGAGACGGGATGCCACTGCAAGCCCAAGGTCCCGTGCGTCTCGGGCGGTCCCCAATCCCGCAGCGCCTGCTGCATGCGGTGCTCCGCCGGAACGTCCCGCAAGATTCGCGACTCGTTAGCTGACCACTTGCGCAGGGGAAGCCGCCCGCCATGCACATGTCGGTCAGCTGTTGTCGCAACTCCAGCGCCTCCTCCAGGCTTGAGGCGCCTGTCAGAACGTCGTCCATATAAACGTCCCGGCGTAGAGCACGAGCGGCTAAAGGATAGGTGTCCGCTTCATCGTCGGCCAGCTGGCGGAGAGTGCGCATAGCCAGGAACGGTGCACAGGCTAAACCGTATGTCACGGTGTTAAGGCGGAACTCCGCCACCTCATCCCGGATGCTATACCGCCAAAGGACGCGCTGGAGGTCCCGGTCCTCAGGGTGGACCAGAATTTGGCGATACATCTTCTCTACGTCCGTGGCCAGGACATAGCGATGCAATCGCCAGCGCAGTAAGACGTCAGCAAGTGGAGGTAACAGATTCGGGCCCACCAGGAGGCTCCGATTCAGCGACTCTCCGGAGGAAACCGTCGTAGAGCCATTAAACACCACGCGCAGCTTAGTGGTCGAGCTGGCCTCACGCAGTACACCATGATGAGGTAAATAGCTCACTCGGGTTCCCGTCGCGGCGTCCGAGCGAACCATATGTCCGAGTTCCTCGTACGTCCGCATGAAGTCGAGGTACAGCTCGCGCAGTCGGTCATCGCGAGTGAACCTCTTCTCCATCCCTGTAAGGGCGCGCAAGGCAGCGCGCCTGGTAGCCGCTAATTCAGGCAGCGGATTGACCACCGGGAGACGAACGACGTAGCGGCCGTCGTCCTGTCGGCGGTGTGAATGACTGAACAAGTCCTCACACTCCTGTTCAGACGAAGTAAGAGGCGCCGGTCCCACCGAGAGCTCCTCCTGCTGCCAGAATCCTCTCACCAACGAAGTGAGATCGTCCTCAACACGACAATGCAAGGCCAGAGCACGTGAAGGAGTCTCCGCCGCGCTGACGGGCCCCACCAGAAGCCAGCCCAGTGATGTCCGCTGCGCCGCAGGCTGGCCTGGTCCGCCCCTCCGCAGGCCGGTCCGGAGGATGGTGGCATACACGTTTGCGCTCAAGAGGAGGTCCACTGGGTCCGCCCTCAGGAAGTCCGGGTCAGCGAGAGTTAGGCCCGCCAGATGGGACCATCCTGAAACGTTAACCCGCATATCGCTCTCGTAGAGCGGCAGGCGAGGGAATATCAGTGCCGACACAACAATCGGGGAGCCCTCTCGACGATGCGAGACGCGCAAGTCGATCTGCCCGCGTGCAACACCCGTCTGGACGCCACCGACTCCGAACACCGCCACGGAAGCCTGTGAGCGAGGCAATCGGAGTCGCTGTGCCAGCGACTCCGTCACCAGCGATGACTCCGCTCCAGGATCGATTAGAGCCCGCGTAAAGTGATCAACACCGTGCCGGTCGGTTACGCGGACGCGTGCGGTCATCATCAGCGTAGCGACAGCCGCCGCCGGTCTCGGCGTCGTAGCGTGCACCGTGACCGCTGCGACGGCAACAAAGGCGTCATGCAACGTCGAGTGGTGACGCTCACTGCACGATAAACATGTTTTTGCGATGGGCACTCGGCCAACTTATGCCTTCCGAGGCAGTTCAAGCATAAGCCACTCGCCTCCACGTACTGCCTGCGCTCCGCCACCGACTTCCCGAGATACTTCTCGCACTGTCGCACGTAATGCTCACTATTGCAGAGAAAGCAACGGCCTCGCTGACTTTCCTGCTTACGGACTTGCAACGCGGCCCTCGATCGGGCAGAACTTGAGCAAGCCTTGGACGGGCTAGCCTCGTTTTCGCGGGTGCGAGCGACTCGAGTGTACGCATCCGTTGGCTGACGAAAACGAGCAACTCATCGAGAGACGGTGGTTCCGTCGTCCGGCTAAGCTGTGTCTCCCACTCGCGTCGCGATACCGTGTCAAGAAGCTCAGTGATTAACTGTACGCAAAGATCGTCACTCCGCGCTAAGGGTCGACCGATCCCTTCCAATGAGCCTAAGGTGGTCTGCACGCAATGATAAATTTTGCGCAACTCGGCAGCAGACTCACCTTTCATCTTGGTCAATGACAGCAACCTGGAGATGTAGGACCGCACCAGGAGTCTCCTGTTCTCATAATGATCGACCAAAGCACGCCAGGTACGCTCAAAGTTCGCTTCCGTTGTCGGCAGTTGTCGAGTCACTTGTTCCGCTTCCCCCTTCAAGCTCGTCTTCAAGTAGTGCAATTTCTCCACCGACGTAGCGGACGGATTGCGTACCACCAGAGAAGTAAAGAGGTCGCGAAAAGCTGGCCAGTCTTCATAACGCCCAGAAAACTGAGGTATGGAGATGCGAGGTAACTTCGTAGCGACGGGAGCAGCGGCTGCGACGGCGGCAGCGGGCGAGGCGACTGCCGAATTGACCGGTCCAATTATCGCACGTACGTCGTCCAGATATTTGCCCTTTTGTGTATGGTACGAAATATCGGCCTTGAGCATCAAGTCCTCAGTCACATACTCGTGCTCCTCAAGGACGTCTCCGTACTCCATGAGCAACTGCTCATGCCGTGTCACAAATTTGCTCCAATAACCCTCCAACGTCTGGAGGCGGGCTTCCAATAGCCCGAGCGTTATATTCGCTTCTCCGGCCTTCTTCATATTCTCGTACGATCGCGAAAGAAGCCCGAACAAATCGTGCTGTGCTTGCACGAGATCTTCCACAGGGTGACTCATTTCACTCCAACAACGGATGCCGCTTGCAGGATTCTTGAGTCACTTCACCGTCACTGCACTCACACCAACACCGGCACCAGCAACAAGAGAATCCGGCTCGAAGGACCAGCGAATGTGCGCGAGCGGAGATGTTTAGCGAGTGAAAAGCAGAGCAGCGAAAATTCGGCGGGAAACGAAAAAAGGGGACGGCCAGAAGTGGATTCCGGTTAGCCAAAGCAGATCGGCCTACAGCGTCGATTATAAGTCGCTCGATTTGCTCTCCAGGAACTGCGAGCCGCGCCCGAGATTTTCTCCTTATATGAACAGCGATCCTCCCCGAAAGACCCCGGTAGGAATTCAGTAAATACGACGGTTACTGAAGTCCGTAGATCCTTCGAGAAGGCTCGCTGTTATTGTTTGTCAGAATCAGGAATTCGCCACTCGGCAAGCACGGCCTCACCGCTCGCCAGCAGCATTCCGCCGAGCGAGCGGGAAAAGAGCCGTCACGCGCGATGAGCGTGATGCGCCTGACCAGCCGCGATCCCGAACAATTGTTAAAAGTATTTTTTGGATATGTGCTATTTTGCGTATTAGTTCATTATTAATTTTATCTTGAATAGTTTATATATTTATAAGTGACCATCTCATATTTAATAATTACAGATTCGCGAAAAAAATGTGAAATGCTTGTGAAATTTAGGTATGGAACAGTGAATTATGTATTAATTATTTTAATTCAAATATGTTATCTCTTATATAATTTACTGTTGCGCAATGTTGTCAATTATATTAATGAGAATGCATCATCGAGGATGATTTCTACGTTTTCGTACTTACGTACTACGTTTCGGCAACAATTCTGTATATAATATAGTTTTTTGTAGTAACTGAAATACAAATACTTTGTAATCGGCTTGCTCCAATAACAAAATAAATTGATGCATGTGTATGTTATGTATAGGTACATCATAATTTTACATTAAAGCTCCTGATTACTCATCTCTTGGCGAGTATAGTAATTCGAATTAATCTTGTGCTGTTACATTATTTAAGATCTTTCTGATTGATTGACCGTGTTGTAATTGTAGTAATATTTTGTCCTCTTAATGTGTGAGTATGCTTCGTAATGAGATTTCTTATTTGGTTTATTAAGGGTAATTTATGTCACTATTTTCCAAGTAATATCCAAAGAATCCAGAACAACGCGCTCGTCAGCCTCAGTCGTTAGTTATGCGCATTCGGTCTAATTATCTTTATTTTGTGACCATATGTACACTTTGTCAATCATAACAGTTAGAAAATTGGAAGCGCAGCATTTATATATGTGTAATTATGAAATCTTATTTTCATCATTTTCAATACACGTCGATCATGAAAGTAATTAGTTACTAAATATGAAACAAACATTCTAGTAACTGTCATCATTTTCAATACACGTTGATCATGAAAGTAATTAGTTACTAAACAGGAAACAAACATTCTAGTAACTGTTACATTTCTTTTATATAGTTTTAACATTTATTTCATTAATTAAACCAAAGGACATAACCTTACACTGTCAATTTGCATGAGAATGAGTGAGCGTGAAATATACATTAACATTAGATGAAAACACTGGGTGCTTTCCAGCTACGACACAAGTCGACACTGTATAACACAGTGTCCATTAGTGTGAGTGAAACAACTAAAATTTTCTCTCTTACACTAATGGACACTGTGTTACACAGTGTCGATTTGTGTCGTAGCTGGAAAGCACCCACTATAAATAAGCTGTATTAATCATTGCTTTCGTCTAATGTTAATGTATATTTCACGCTCTCTCATTCTCATGCAGATTGACAGTGCAAGGTTATGTCCCTTGCTTTAATTAACGAAATAAATGTTAAGACCATATAAAATGAATGTGACACTTACTAGAACGTTTGTTTCATGTTTACAATAGTAATTTGATGCTTTCATGATATTGTCTTTCCCCGTGTATTGTAAATGATGAAAATACAATTTCATACATTA
>NW_024105286.1:0-42545 GCF_016802725.1 Solenopsis invicta
TTTATTTAAATCAATCGAATAACAGTTACCGTATTTACGATCGGGATTAATCGGTTAGCGGTATCTGTCTGTCGCGTTGTCATAAAAATTTCTGTGCGTAATGATGCTCTTTTTTTTAGCGGGCGCGATAATCCCCGGATAAGGCGATCATCGATTTTCAATACGTGTTTCGGGAACGGGCATTCTTAGCGCTGCTGGAATTTCTTTTCGCAAGGAGAATCGCGATCGTTCCAGCTCTTGGGAGGGACCGAGCGTAACCTCTCGCGTAAGTTGACCACGGGCACATTTCGAGGATTATTTAAATCTAAAAAAGATTGCTTTATCTCATCAACGATACAAATCGAAATCCGGGTAATGTTGGCGGTAATAAGTGACAAAAAAAAATGCATACGTAACTTTAATACATTCAATACATTCAATACTGGTTTAATGTATTCTATTCCTATTTGGGTTATTATTTTCAAACGACTATTCAATAATAATAAGCATTTCAAATATTACGTTACAATTTTCAATAATAATTTATGTGCAAATTATTGTCATATAAGAAATATATCAAAATATGTTAATTAATATAATTTTGACAATTTTTTCTCCCATCAATCGTATTGCGTGTAAATCGTAAAAATCTATTTAATAATTATAAACTATTTATAATCATTTTCCTGAATTAAACATTAATAAAAATTTTTTACATTTTAAGAAAAGTTAATATGACAATTATGTTTGTTATAAAATTTCTAATCAGCTCGTAATCAAGCGCAACATAATTACACTGTCAAAAATGACATTAAATTTAATGCACATTAATACGAAAAAGTACACCAAATTTAATGAATTTGTAACTTAAACATATGTTTGTGTACAAATGAAATTCAGTGCACTTTTTCATAAAACTGCGCATGAAATTTAATGTATCTGTAACTGGAACATATCTTTGTGTGCATATGCATAAAACTCATTGCACTTTTTTATAAAATTTAATGTATATGACATTACAACACAAAGATTGAAAGTAAATCAATGTACATATGTGGAATTTAATGTACATGTGCACAAAATTTAATATTCTGTGTGTAAAATTTGTAACAAACCGCCTTTCCGCTCCCCCCTCGGACCGTCCACCGTTCCGGGCTGTCCGGCCGAACAACCGCCGGACAGCAGAAACCTGGCGCATAGCGCCGAAAAGACACGCGAATACCGGCATAGCGCGCGTTGACGCATCCGCACGTGAGATCCGCGTGGCAGATCTCCGCGCGCATGCCTGCGCACGCGTCCAACTCCGCGAATTGTATGGCGACCATGGTGGAAGGGATAGCATGGTGTGCTCAATTTGCAGCCTTCTTTCTCTAAAATCTGCGCTCTCTGTCGTTTTTCTGCCTCTTATTCCAGAGGGCTGCCAACTGTGAAAAGTTGAAGTATTTCACTTTCTAAAGTCTGTACACCTGATATAACTGTCTTTGTCGGACGTTTTCTATTTTTACTCTGTCTCTTCTTGTAGATAGTTACCGCTGTAAATAAATGTTATTAAATACAACACGACACGAAAGACTAACTGCGCTCATTGTAAAAAATTAATAAAAATTAAACAGTTTGTGTAAAATATAAAGATTAATAGTATTTAATAATAAAATAATATTTGAAATAACACTATAAATATAAATATCCTAATAAATTTTACGATAATTTTAATAATAAAAAATAAAGTTCTTAAAAATTTTAAAAACAGCCATTGATATACAAGAATTTTTTCCAAAACAAGAAATAAATAGAATTATTAAGTCCACAAATCGTTACAGAATATCAATTTTTTGTAAATAAGAAATTATTGAAAATTGAAGATATTTTTTCATTAAGAATGAAAACAAAAAATAGTTGAGATAGTTAAATAAAATAAAATAATATTCATTGATTTTATGCTTGAGCCACATGTTGCTGTTTTCGAATGAACTGACTAAGACAATCTCTATCGACAAAATGTGTAGAAATAAGTCATTATTTTTTATGCAGGTTTCATGATAAATATAATAATTTATTATTTTATACATTTCAAAGTTAAAAAGCTAAGAGCTAAAAGTTTTATTTGATTTTTTTCATTTTTTTCTTGTTTTTGGTGGCGTTCGACACATTGCATATGTTTCCTCCAGCCTTCGATTACTGTAATAATAAAACAAAACATTATTGTTTATTGTATATACCAAGAATTTCGTGGCACATTAAGATAGCAAATTACTATCATCAGTAATCGTTCAATATTGTTCTTACCTTCTAAATCGACCTTGGTGATTCTACATCTATCATACATTCCTGTATATTCGATGGATCATCAGGGCTGACGAGTAACTCGGAAGACTGCATGTACATTTTCGTGGATGACGGAAAGCGGAAAATCTTCGGCTATGACTTTGAAGTCCATATTACTTTCATTGTCACTAAAATAGAAAACATAAATGTTACTTTGATAACGTTATGCAAAAAAAGGAATGTATTTTTCAGTAATTAATACATCAATTATTATTTATTCATGTTTATCTATTTTCCGTTTTTGGTAACTATTCTTTAAAATTATTGCAAAAGTTAAGATAATTAAATAGAAAGTTGTTGGTTAGTATGTATATCAAGTAATTGGTGTTAGGTTAGGTTGCTCTATTAAGATACGAATATTTACAATATTTTCTATTGGAACAGTATTGGAATGTTGTGTGTGTGCTTGTGTGTGTAATACAAATTGTAATGGAAATAATGTCATTACAAAAAATTGGCTAATAATATTTAATAAGACTTACCATTCTTAATATTTTTCGGCATAAAACTCTCTCCGATTCTCTGAATTCAGCCTTCATGCATTACTGCATTTTCCGGAAATCGGAAAAAGCTTACTTGCGCCGGCAAGCACGTTTCGTTGCAATTTTTACACGATTTCACTATACAACGTACCATTTTCACTTTATTTTACAATAAAGTTTAAAAAATAACCTAAAAATACGTGTTGTTACTATGGACGCTATGAAGCAAAGGCGCTGAAATTGGAGCAATGACGCTGGCGGCGCTGGTATGACAGAAAAAGACGCAATGCACGCATTCGTACGTGTGACAAAGATGCGACCATCTAGGTTCAGCAACTTTCCGACATTAAATATTTCATTTTTTCACAGTTGGCAGCCTTCAGGAATAAGAGACACTTTGCCGTGAAAAGGTTTAGCCAAATTGAGCACACCATGTTATACTTCCACCATGATGGCGACCGAGCTTTGATTACTGGGTGGATGTCCCAGGTGGCAGCACAATCTGCTCTCTCCTTACCTCCCTTTCCGTTTTGCCTACAAACTGAAATCGTAAACCGCTAAATCTACAAATCGCTCGAAACGATTTCGTCGACCACGTGCGGCCACGAAACGATTATTTATTTGTGATTCTATAATTGTGTGTAAAATTTTTGTGTATTTATTGGTGTTAATGTGTGCTTTGTGACGATTTGTGACATTCATAATAAGGACTACAGGACAAAATTAAGGATTACAGGACAAAATTATTTTCTACTTATATTGCATAATACGAAGAGTGCTTTTCTTTGATCTTTATTTTATTATCAAATACTTTTCAGATCGTCATGGTTTATAAATGTTGCGTGCCCAAGTGCACATCAAATAAACAAATTCCATTGCACATATTTCCAAAAGATGTGCGAAGAAGGGAAAGTTGGTTAAGAGCAATCCAAAGAATTGATTTAATCGGTAAGTTTATACAGAACAGAATTAACAGGGAGAACATATATAGAATCCAAGTCTTACTTTCATAACCGATTTTTGTAACTACAGAGTAATTAAAGACATACTACTGTGTCCAAAAAGTAAGGTGACATTGCATTTATTTCGAAAATTCTTTATTTATTCTTGCAAATCAATTTCGTCCCCTTCAAAGTAATCCCCCCCCTGATATAATACACTTATTCCAACGGATTTTCCAATCTTCGAAACAGTTGTAATAATCGATTTCAGGAATGGCCTTTAGCTCCTTCTTCGCAGCGGCTTGAATCTCTTCTATCGACTCGAAACGGTGTCCCCGGAGCGGCCGCTTGAGTTTGCTGAATAGCCAGAAGTCGCATGGAGCCAAATCAGGTGAATACGGTGGTTGTGGAACGATATTAGTCGAGTTTTTGGTTAAAAAATCACGAATAATCAGCGCAGTGTGTGACGGTGCATTATCGTGGTGCAAAAACCAAGTGTTGTTTCGCCACAATTCCGGCCTCTTCTGTCGGATAGCGTTACGCAAACGACGCATAACGTTCAAATAATATTCCTTATTGACTGTTTGGCCCGGCGGAAGGAACTCGTAATGCACAACACCACGATAATCGAAAAAAACAGTCAGCATAACCTTGATTTTTGAGCGACTTTGACGTGGTTTTTTCGGTCTCGGCTCACCTTTGGCACGATATTCACTCGATTGGTCGGTTGTTTCGGGATCGTAAGCGTAGATCCAAGTCTTATCTCCAGTGATAATGCGTTTTGTCTTGTCAATGTAGTCGGAAAGCATTGCTTCACATACTTCAACGCGGCGCCTTTTTTCCAAAAAATTCAATGATTTTGGTACCAGTCGAGATTTGACGCGTTTGAGAGCCAACACATCCTTCAAAATGGAATTGACCGAGCCTTTTGATATGCCAATCTCATCAGAAATGTCTCTAATGGTTAAACGACGGTTTTCCAACACCAAATCTTTAATTTTTTGGACGTGAGCTTCGTCGGTTGCGGTTGATGGTCGCCCAGAACGCTCCTCGTCTTCAACACGTTCTCGACCTTCATGGAAGTCTTTGTACCACTTGTATACATTTTTTTTCGACATAACCTTATCGCCAAAGGCATTCTGCAGCATCCGCAACGATTCTGCAGCAGAAATTTGATTCCGCAAACAAAATTTAATGCAAATTCTTTGCTCAACAAATGTAGACATGGCAAAAAATGAGAAATTCACTTTTAGCAGCTCACAAAACAATGCGTATCTCAAACACTAATGGATATTTTGACGTGTTACTTCTCTTGGATGTCAAAGACAGTCCTACCAACCTAAAAAAATTTTATTCCTCCAAATCCGTGCGCGCGGGAGATTTAAAATGCAATGCCACCTTACTTTTTGGACACAGTAGTACGTGTAGTATGTACATGAATTAATGTACATAACTTTTATTTCTGTTACAGATGCATCAAAGAAAAGATTGGATAAATTAAGAATTTGCACTCTGCATTTTTCCGATGATCTAATTTGTGATTACACAAAACGGCGAATTTTAAAAGAATTCGCAATTCCAAATACAAATTTATCATTAGAAATAAATGAAGAACCTTGTAATAATAATAATAATCCAGAGGAATTTGCAGTTTCTAATACAAATGCAACAATAGAAATAGATGAGCCATGCAATAGTAATTACAATGTACAGATCACGGAAAATGTTAGATGCGAATCTAATTTAATGCCAATTGATGAAGTAGCAGAAGAAGAAACTCAACGAAAAGAACCTACTACACAATATCCTAAACAACTAATAAAGAAAAATATTCGAAATATGCAGAAATTATTACATAAGAAGAAAAAATATATCCACCTACAGCGTAAAAAAATAAAGCAATTGCGTCACAAAAATAAATGGGAAAATTTAACAGCAAATCTATCAAATACGCAAAGAATTTTTATGGAAATGATAATAAAAAATTTACATTGTGCACCAGAGGTTTGCTGTTTATATATTAGTATAATAAAGTTTTGATTTTTTGTTGTATAAGTCTAGGGTTGAGCAAGTTAATGTATTTTTTAAACTAAGTTAAGTTAAAATTCATGGTTTGCAAAATTTACGTTAAAAGTTACATGAACAAAAACTAAATTGTTAAAAATTATGTTAAAATTAAATTAACTTCAGTTAATTTTGGAAGATGTTATTTATATTATAATACATTAAAAATTCGTAAATTTTGAAAGTTGAATTACTCAAAACATTTATTGTATAACATGGATTATCAAACAAATTTAATACACAATTTTACATTAAATAAATTTTATTTGTATCTTAAGTTTATATAAAATGACAAATACTGTTTTTATGTGGGAATGTATTGCAAAGCGTTTGCAACTTTATATAAGACAATGGGGAAGCATGCTTACACTTCTTTAAGAACAATTTTTAAACAAATTCCGTCTACGAGGTGTGTTCAAAAAGTATCGCGAATTTTGAATTTTCGCGGGTTACGTATATTCGAATTTCGATCTTTTTGTGGCGTTATGTTGGTACTCATGTCTCTCACTTATGCCGACAAGCTCGGCCATTTTGAATGTTCACTTAATTGTTGACAGCTGCTTTGCTTGCACGTGTTTTGGATCGTCTTCGATTTTTACCTATTCAAAAAAATGGATCAAAGAACCTGTATCAAATTTTGTGTGAAAAACGAAATTAAGTGCGCGGATGCATTCCGAATGTTGACTGTGGCATACGGAGAAGCTACCTTGGACCGAAGCAACGTTTATCGGTGGTACAAAATGTTCTCAGAAGGCCGAGAAGATGTGAACGACGAAGAGCGTGCCGGACGCCCGAGCACTTCAACAACAGACGAAAAAATTAATGAAGTGGAGAAAATGGTATTGGCCAATCGTCGAATCACCGTTAGAGAAGTTGCTGAGGACCTAAACATATCGATTGGCTCGTGCCATTCGATTTTTATCAATGATTTGGGCATGAGACGGGTCGCCGCGAAATTCGTACCAAAATTGCTCAATTGCGACCAAAAACAGCATCGCATGAACATTGCTAATGAGATGTTGGACTCTGTCCGCGACGACCCAAATTTGCTCCAGAGGGTCATAACTGGTGACGAATCGTGGGTTTATGGTTATGACGTGGAAACCAAAGCTCAATCATCTCAATGGAAGCTGCCGCACGAACCAAGACCGAAAAAAGCGCGCCAAGTTCGGTCGAATGTGAAAGTTTTGCTGACAGTTTTCTTCGATTGCAGGGGCGTGGTGCATCATGAGTTCTTGCCACAGGGTAGAACGGTCAATAAGGAATATTACCTGCAAGTTATGCGCAATTTGCGCGAAGCAATCCGCCAGAAACGTCTGGATTTGTGGAAGAACAAAAATTGGCTTTTGCACCACGATAACGCCCCTGCTCACACATCGTTGCTTGTGCGCGACTTTTTGGCCAAAAACAACACACTAATGATGCCGCAGCCACCGTATTCCCCAGATCTGGCCCCCTGTGACTTTTTCTTGTTCCCTAAACTGAAGAGGCCCATGAAAGGACGACGTTACGCTACGCTTGACGAGATAAAGACGGCATCGAAGGAGGAGCTGAACAAGATAAAAAAAAATGATTTTTTGAAGTGCTTCGAAGATTGGAAAAACCGTTGGCACAAGTGTATAATATCTCATGGGGATTACTTTGAAGGGGACAAAATAGATATTCATGAATAAATAAATAATTTTTGAAAAAACACAAAATTCGCGATACTTTTTGAACACACCTCGTATACAAACTTTACAATCGGTGTTACATAAAATACCTCTGAGCCCTGGATTGAACCCCTTCATCCTAAGACATTTGAGTAGTATAGCTCCAAAGATGTCTGACAAGGAGAAGGTGTGCGTTCTTATGTGGGACGAGGTATCAATTCAATCCAAACTTACATATGATCGCCGAAAGGATATCATATGTGGGTTTGAGGATTGGGGTAACAATCGTACACAAAAATTCGCTGATCATTCTTTAGTTTTTATGTTACGAGGATTATATTCAGGTTGGAAAATGCCTATTTCATTCAATTTTTGTAATAAGCAGACGAATACCGCGCAATTAGTTAGATGTATTAAAGAACACATACTAAAATTAAAACAAGTAAGCTTCCACATTGTCGCCAGTATCTGTGACCAAGGATCTTCAAATGCTGCTGCAATAAAAGAATTAATATCAGCTACTAACAGAAAACGAAAATTGAAGAATAGACCAGAACGTAAGAAAATATATACAGATGTACATGCGTATACGCACGCACACACACACACACACACACAGACACAGACACACACACACACACACACACACACACACAAGAAAGAACAAATTGTACAATCTATCGGATATAACAATAGCATTTATGCAAGCAGCATTAAAATGCATTTTTGTTAATGTTTACATATACTTGTGTGTTCATTTTGTAACTAGGTGAAACTTTTGAAATAGGAGATAATGAAGTTATTCCATTATTCGACCCACCACATTGTCAAAGGCATTAGGAATAATTTATTGACAAAAGACTTGGCCATGGAAGTAATAAATGATATTGTGGGAAAAATAACATCGTGGGAGATAATAAAAAGCGCATGGATTATGGATAAAACATTACACGTAACCCGTCCACATTTAAAAAAAATTACACCCGAACATATTCTCGAACATAAAATAAAAAAGATGCGTGTAAAGCATGCAGTACAAGTTCTGAGCGGTACGATGGCCAGTATAATAGAAACGTTTACAAGAGCGAAAGGTAAGTGTTTATAATAAAAATAAACATTAAGATTATGAACAAGATAAAATTATTTTATTTACTCAAGGAAAGCATAAGTTAAAATGTATTATTTTGACTTTATATTAATCTAAGCATGGCCAAAAAATGATGTAAATTTGATCAATATGACAACAACTACAACTATGTTTATTATTTTTTCAAGGATAATGTAAAAAAAATTTATACGTAAATATATGTGCCTGTATATGTTGCAGTAACTATAACTGTAGATAATGAAGAAATCAACATCAATGAAGAAGAAGGATTAGCAACGTTGGAAGTTGTCGATTTTTTTAATAATTTGTTCGATTCTGTGAACGGTGATGACAAAAGTGATAACAGCAATGAACTGCGATGCTCAGTAACCGAAAATAGTAAACATCATGCGTTCTGGGTGAGTGCGAAGAATAAATTATATAAAATGTCATATGTAGAGAAAGGATCGCGCGTAATTTTTAAATCAGTACCATCTTTAACAAACTGGTTATTTACGGTTAACGGTTTTGAAAAACTTTGGAAAGTACTTCATGATCAATATAATTTTCATAAATTTAACACGCGTTATTGCAATCAAGACCCTCTGGAAAATTTTTTTGGACAAATTAGAAGCCATGCTATACGTAATATTAATCCGACACCTAAACAATTTGAAGAATCGTTTCTCACTTTATTAATTAATAACATGAAATCAGTTTCCTTAACACGTGGTAATTGTGAAGTTTCTGATAGTGACATATTATCTACGTTCGAAAAATATTTAGAAAATAAACACGATATTGATAATATATTTAATGATAAAGAATCAGAATTAATTTCAGATATCAATGTACCTGATGATTTTATTATTACGTCATCATTAGATAATCAGAAAGAAATTATACGATTAATTTTGAAAGAAGTTAACTTTTGTACTGAATGTGAAAATTGCTTAAAATCCAGTAAATTTCCAGTTTGTATGAGACAATTAATATGTTTAGTTAATAAGTTATTAAGAACGAGAGGTCACCAGCGAAATATTTTGACAGTTATATTAAATTTTTTTGAAACGTGGACTTTAGATATAGATTGGCATGAGTGTATTCAACATCATAACAATATTACAAAAATTATAGTGCGTATAATTGCTTTAAAAACTATAGTATGGTGGTGTGATAAAAAAATAGATTGTTAAATAATTTTAATATCGAAATTGTACAACGCGATGTCATTAATGATATATTAGAAAGTAGGAGAATGCGTACAAAATGTAAAAATAGTATAAATAAAAGAAAAGACACATTTAAAAAGTGTAAAAATATAACGAAAAAGCAGCGTATTAATTAATAATTATTTTTGTGAAGCATTATTTTAAGTGGTTATAACTCGTTTAGTTTAATAAATACTTCATAAAGTGGTTTATATTTTTATGTATACATGTATCTATATATTTTGTATTTTATTGTATGCGTTTTATATATATTATTCATAGTTTTAGTTTAATTTATAATTTTAGTTTTAGTTTTTATTTTTTTTGTATTTTCATTATAATGTACAAATGTAAGTGTGAATGTGTGTGTGTGTATAAGTGATGGGTGGAGCACATATGTGCATTGCATCACTTTTTTAACCACACCGGATATTTAATATTTCTTAATATCTTAATATCCGACAGTCCGCAGTCTGTCTAAAGTGGGACGGAAAAATGTAATGCATTGCATTTATGAAAAAGATAATTTAAAAAAAGTTGATCTATTTTATATAAAAAGTGAGTTCCGTAAAGCGCATAATGCATTATTTCATCCTTGTTTAATATTCAGACCAACAAGGATGAAATAATACATCATGCACTTTGTGGAATTCGGTCAAAGTACGCGCGCGCGCGCTACAGTTCAAAGTACCGCCAATTCCCCCACCCTTTATTTTAGTTCATATTTCTGGGTGCATGTCACAGGCGGCGCTGAAAGTGTTCCCCTCTTTTCCAAGAGGGACCCCCTGGCCTGCACTCCCGTGGCGCACGCGCTCGACCGGAGTGGCGACCGCCGGACTGATCTCGAGCGGCGGGGAGACCCCCACCGATTCCATACCGCTCCGTACCCCCGCACCGTCCCTGCTCTCGAGATTCGGATATATAAGCGCCGCCGCTCCGAGAGTCGAGCGGTCTTCTTCTCCGTCCACTCTCCTGTCCGTGGAAGAAGCCCTCCTAGCGCTCACCCGGGAGTTAAGCGCCTTAGCTTCCGCCAAGAAGTCTTGGCAAGAGCCGTCCGCCTTCCTATCACCGCCGATAAAAACGGGCTCAAGTCCACCTTGGGCTCCACCAGGGGATCCTGGTCGGCAATTCTCGATCCGCCGTCCCCGCTTGGGTATCGACTCACGACCTGGGGTGTGGAGTTCCGCGCCTCTACCAAGGGCTCTTGGCGTGAGTCGATCACCACCGCCGAACAGCGCGGTACTAACCGCTTTGCGTCGGAAATCGCGATCCGCGTACAGTCGCACCGCGCGCGTCATTCACGGCCGTGGCCACGGCCTTCGGCAAGGCCACGGTCTGCGCGCGACAACACCGATTCCGAGTTCTCGGAAAACTCGAGGCCGGAATTCCGCGAACCGAGCCGGGTCTATAGCTCCGTCCGATACCGCGGCAAGCACATTCTGTATATACCATTCGTCCGTCCGCGCGTTCCGTTTATCGTCTGTCCGTACGCGCGTATTCTGTCAGCTCTGTTGCGTCCGTCCGAGCGTCACCGCCATCCGTCCGTCCGCGCGTCGTGGCCAAGCCACTCCGTTACTCGTCATCTGTATATATCAAAAGCGAAATAAACGCACTGCTGTTATATCACCTAAACCGGAACAAGTCTAGTTCTCTCGGCGACCTCACTCCGCGTCCTAGTCCGTCGCGCTCGCGCCGCCCCGTGCGCGGAAAAAGACGGGTCGTTACATGGCGCCCGAACAGGGACCGTTTCCGTTTCCGACCGCGGAGAACTAGACCCGTACCGATCCGATGCCGCGGAGCTGGATATATCATATCGACCGCGCCGAACTTCTCCGACAACTACATCACGCCGATCTCGCCACTGACGGGAACGTCAACGAGCTCCGCCGCCGACTTAGCGAATTCCTAGTGTTGCACCCCGAACACGCGCCGGCCGGAATCATGGCCGATCCACCCGCGATTAACGTCACCGTACCGGAACCGACCGTATCGACCGAAAAAGACTCCCCCGCGAAAGTGATGAACCAGATCCGTAAATGGGGATGTCACTTCGACGGGAAGGACCCGGTGTCCTTCTTGGAACGCGTCGACGAACTGCGAGCCGAATACGGCTACGACGACGCGTTGCTTCTCCGCGGACTACCAGAGATGCTACGGGGGGACGCGCTCCTCTGGTACCGCAACAATCGTACCGCGTGGGGGACGTGGCAGGAGTTCCTCGGAGAATTCCGAGAGTACTACCTGCCGCGCCGTTACTTTTCCCAACTCTGGCGGGACATTCAAGCCCGAACGCAGGCTCCGGACGAGCCATACCGCAAGTACGCAACCGACGTACTCACGATGATGCGTCGCGCCGGGGGTTACGGAGAGGAGGATCAGCTCGACCTCCTCTACGACAACATGCACCCCCGGTATAAATTATATGTCCGCCGCGACGACGTTCACCGCGCCACCGAATTACTACGGCGAGCCGAAGAATTCGAACACATTAGCTCGCAATGCCGCGAGCGGCAACCCGCGTCGAAGCCGCCCGCGAATTCGGCTGCCACCGCCTACGACAAAGACACGTGCTGCTGGCGATGTAAGCAGCGCGGTCACACGCAGTTCGAATGCCGCCGCGCGGCCCGCAAGTTTTGTTCCCAGTGCGGGAAAGACAACGTGTATACCCGCGATTGCCATCCGCCGCCGGGAAACGCCGCCAGGACCGGGGGCACCGAGACCGCTCCCCGGTCCTCCGAATAAGATACAATCCGCGACCGCACGTCGACGTCCCCCTCGGGGACATCACGCTCACAGCCTTACTAGACTCGGGCTCCGAAGGCTCGTTTGTGAGTACCGACGCCGCCGAACGCCTCCGCGGGAAGGGGTACACGACGCTACCCGTCACTACCGAATCTACCTCGCGGACGGCTCCAGCACGCCGGTCGAGACTTGCCTCGTGCTGCCGGTCGTATTCCCGGCACGCTCCTTCCGCCACGAATTCCGCGTGCTACCCGGACTCGACGTCGATATGTTGATGTCATGGCCCGAGCCCGAATAACGATCCCTCCGCCGCCACTGCACCGGGAGGAAGACCGCGCGCCGCGGGACGCCGTTCGCCCCACAACCGTCGCCAGCACCGAACCCGCGGAAGACGCACGATTGCAGGTTTTTCTCGCCGACGAACTGCCGAAGTTCGACCGGGTACGCGGACCGACCGACCGCGCGGAACGCGTTATCCGCGTCAAGAACGGGGTGCGCACGATTGGACATTGCACGATTGGACACCACCACTCACAGCGGCCGATACCTAGAGTTTTTCCGTTGGTTTGGTTAGATAAGTCAAGATGATTGGTTGGTGTCCAATCGTGCTGTGTCCAAAAGAGTGTCACCCGTCAAGAACCATCCGCCGATTAAGCAGCGCTACCGTCCCCGAAATCCGGCAATGCAGGCGATCATCGACCACGAGGTCGACGAGATGATACGCGCCAGAGTTATCGAGCCGTCTCGCAGTGCATGGAGCTCGCCGATCGTCATCGTGCGCAAGAAAGACGGAAAACCGCGGTTCTGTATAGATTTCCGCCGCGTGAACGAGGTAACGGAGCGCGACGCCTATCCGTTACCGCAGATACCCGCCACGCTCGACAAGCTGAGAGGCGCGCGTTACCTCTCGACGATCGACCTAATGAGCGGCTATTGGCAGATACCCCTGGCCCCGGCAAGCCGACCCGTTACCGCTTTTACCGTGCCGGGTCGGGGGTTGATGCAGTTTAAAGTGATGCCGTTCGGGCTTCACTCCGCGCCGGCCACCTTCCAGCGTCTGCTTGACGATGTCCTCGGACCCAAACTAGAACCGCGGGTGTTCGTCTACTTGGACGATATCATTGTCGTCACCAGAACGTTCGACGAGCACCTCGCCACGCTGCGAGAAGTTTTCCGCCGGTTGCGCGAAGCGCGACTCCGACCGAACACGGAGAAATGCCGTTTCTGCACGGAGCGGCTAAAGTATCTCGGCCACGTGGTCGACCGCGACGGAATCCGGACCGATCCGGAGAAGACGGAGGCTATCGTGGACTGGCCCGTGCCGCAGAACGTGCGGCAGATACGGCAGTTCCTCGGCCTCGCGTCCTGGTACCGTCGTTTTATTCGGGACTTCGCGACCGTCGCCGCCCCGCTCACCGCGCTCACGCGTAAAAATGCCCGCTGGTCGTGGGGGGAGTAAATTTTCCATGAAATTTAATATACTACTGTGTCCAAAAAGTAAGGTGACATTGCATTTTAAATCTCCCGCGCGCACGGATTTGGAGGAATAAAATTTTTTTTAGGTTGGACTGTCTTTGACATCCAAGAGAAGTAACACGTCAAAATATCCATTAGTGTTTGAGATACGCATTGTTTTGTGAGCTGCTAAAAGTGAATTTCTCGTTTTTTGCCATGTCTACATTTGTTGAGCAAAGAATTTGCATTAAATTTTGTTTGCGGAATCAAATTTCTGCTGCAGAATCGTTGCGGATGCTGCAGAATGCCTTTGGCGATAAGGTTATGTCGAAAAAAAAATGTATACAAGTGGTACAAAGACTTCCATGAAGGTCGAGAACGTGTTGAATACGAGGAGCGTTCTGGGCGACCATCAACCGCAACCGACGAAGCTCACGTCCAAAAAATTAAAGATTTGGTGTTGGAAAACCGTCGTTTAACCATTAGAGACATTTCTGATGAGATTGGCATATCAAAAGGCTCGGTCAATTCCATTTTGAAGGATGTGTTGGCTCTCAAACGCGTCAAATCTCGACTGGTACCAAAATCATTGAATTTTTTGGAAAAAAGGCGCCGCGTTGAAGTATGTGAAGCAATGCTTTCCGACTACATTGACAAGACAAAACGCATTATCACTGGAGATAAGACTTGGATCTACGCTTACGATCCCGAAACAACCGACCAATCGAGTGAATATCGTGCCAAAGGTGAGCCGAGACCGAAAAAACCACGTCAAAGTCGCTCAAAAATCAAGGTTATGCTGACTGTTTTTTTCGATTATCGTGGTGTTGTGCATTACGAGTTCCTTCCGCCGGGCCAAACAGTCAATAAGGAATATTATTTGAACGTTATGCGTCGTTTGCGTAACGCTATCCGACAGAAGAGGCCGGAATTGTGGCGAAACAACACTTGGTTTTTGCACCACGATAATGCACCGTCACACACTGCGCTGATTATTCGTGATTTTTTAACCAAAAACTCGACTAATATCGTTCCACAACCACCGTATTCACCTGATTTGGCTCCATGCGACTTCTGGCTATTCAGCAAACTCAAGCGGCCGCTCCGGGGACACCGTTTCGAGTCGATAGAAGAGATTCAAGCCGCTGCGAAGAAGGAGCTAAAGGCCATTCCTGAAATCGATTATTACAACTGTTTCGAAGATTGGAAAATCCGTTGGAATAAGTGTATTATATCAGGGGGGGGATTACTTTGAAGGGGACGAAATTGATTTGCAAGAATAAATAAAGAATTTTCGAAATAAATGCAATGTCACCTTACTTTTTGGACACAGTAGTACATACTCATAAACGTTTTGATAAAATTTAATGTTCATTTACATGACATTTCAACATAAAAGCGAAAAGTATGTCAATGTATACGTTTATGGAATTTAATGTATGTGTATACGAAATTTAATATTCTGTTTATAAAATGTACTAAACTTTAGTCAATCGAAAATGTGCGCATGCGCATAATGATGCGCACGAAAATCTTACATCTCTTTCTTTTGATTGCGTAAGAATGAGAAATCCTCAGTCCTCAGTGTGCGACGCGCCGCTGCTTACACATACACGCGAAACGAGTGATGCCGTTGAGGCGCCTATTTGCAGCACACGGACAGCACCGGCAGCCAGAAGGAACATATTGTTACGGTCGTGCGATATTTGTAATGTGTCACCGTATAGTTTATGTAATCGATAGTAATGAGTTGACGGTTGCTCGTTGACGACGGTTGTTGTTATGTTGCTGTCGTCTGGAGCCTCGTTTCGGTGACAGACGTGTTCTAATAAACGTCTCAGTTTCTTTTAAAGAGTCTGCTCAATTATTTATTGTGCGTGAGTGCGCGTGAGTGTCTTGTGCCACCGTCGGACGTAACAATATATATATATATATATATATATATATATATATATATATATATATATATATATATATGTAAAACGTATGATTCGAGCCAGACATTATTTTTGTCATAAATACATGTATTTCATCCTTAGTACCTCGACTAAAGTTGCCAAACATTTCAGAAGATACCTATTTGAAAGTTACACGACTTTTTTAATAAAACGTATAATTTGAGGATTCATATATCAAACGATTACTACGAGAACAGTACCCAAATAATACAATTAATACATGAATTGTCCTCAAATTATACACTTTATACTCGTATATACAACGGAAATTTTGTTTCTTCTTGTGTGTGTATTTGTGTGTGGGAAAGGAGTAAGAGGATAAAGTAGTACGTATTTTTTTACTTCAAATGCATATATTTTAAAATATTGTAACAACCTGTGTTTTGTCCGAGCGCGGACGAGCTCAGGGAAGCCAGGGCTCGAAGGAAGGTTGCCGGGTTAATTAATTCCGAGATCGGACGTGCGTTTAATGAGAAACTACTTTATTTGAGATATAATACTGACAATAGGCGCACGTAGTTCGGGGATACACGAGGTGTATCCGCGACGGTACGGTGACGCGATTTCACAATAATAAGCCGCGGTATTTACAGAACGGGGATCTATTTACATGCTCTCGGTCGCTCGCACTCGGCCTGCGGCCGGTATGAGAGAGCGCACGATAGCGCGGTCTCGCTCGCTTGGTTCGGTGTCGTCGCGAGGGTTCCTCGGTGTTTACGTCGTCGCCGACTTTGTTGATCCGCGACGCGCGCGGGTCGGGACGCCCTACGTTGGAAGCCGCGCCGGTGTTCCGCGAATTCGCGTCAGGTGCGCGGCGGGATTCCCTTAGTAGGGAATCCCCGACGTGAGTCGGTGCCGGCTGCCTCGAGATCTCTCGATGGAGGCAGAGATCTCTCTACCCCCTTGGTGGCAGTTACCGCGGACTCTCGGACGGAGATGGTTTTGAGGGAATCGTTGAGATCTCTCAACGGTGGCAGAGCTCGCTCTACCACTCGGATTCCCTAGGTGCCGGGAAAGCGGGATCGGAAATCGCCGAGATCTCTCGGCGGTGACAGAGCTCACTCTACCACGCGGATTTCCTGGGTCTGGCTCGGAGGCTGAACCGGAGAAGAGTCGATCTCTCTGTGAGATCGTCCGCCTTTTATACCCCGATCTCGGAGAGTCGGGGATGTTCGAGTGGAGTTCGGTTCTTCTCGGAATACAGCATCCCCGCCGCTCCGAGATCGGTCCGGTATCGCGCTCTTGCTTGAGCGTACGCCTCTCTGTCGCTCCAACGCCAGGAGCATGCGAATCCGTGCGCGTGCGCGCGGACTTCGGGCGTTTAACGGCGCGCTTGTCGGACCGTTCGCGCGCGCGTGTGAGGCGATTATCGGCGCGTAGCGCCTGTTCGTCTGTCCGGCAGGTGTTCGGCCGGACAGGGGAGCGGTTCGTGGCCCCAGGGGGAACGATGCGGAAGTGCATCGTTACAATATTAAGTAATAAGTAAACATTTCTATTTTTACTCACTTAGCCATTTATACACATACGCGCACGCGCTTACGCGCCGCACACGCGCACGCACACGCACGCACAAAATCATATATCACTACAATTTGCTAATTCTGCTTGATTTACGTGAGTCTTTTCGCCTCTGACAATTCGGAATAATTTATACACTTTATTTATTTTATATAAAAATTAATGTATATACATATTGTAGGAATCAGGAATGATCCACTACGATTAGTCTTACAAATGGTATGTTTATTGTATTAGACTATTACAGGATATATGCGTAAAAGAACAGAAAGGATCACACGACTGCTTGGTCAAATGAACCAGGCTAAGCTAAACTGCACTTCAAGCGGGAGAGAACTCTCTAACTCTAATTGCCTAGCGCCAATGCGCCATCTATATTTATCGCTTACCGATACTCTTCCCACAATATGTACATATGTTTACTTATTTTCTTTATAATAATATTTTGTATGTATATGTGTGTGCATTTGTAGCGAGAGGACAAATATGCCATTATTTATCTCTTAAATGCATTAGAAGAAAATATTTTAAAAATGTCCATATTACGGTTAAACAATTTTTAATATACACACATATATACATACAAAATATTACTATTATAAAAAAATTAATATATACACATTATTTTTTATGTAAAATAATTAAAGTAAATCAAGTACCCGCAATTGTGAGAAACGAAGGGACCACGTAATCAAACAGAATTAGCAAATTGTATTTAAATATGATTTTGTATGCGCGCGCACGGTGTTTGTGTGTGTGTATGTGTGCGTGAGTAAATGGCTGAATAAATGAAAATAAGAAAGTTTATTTCTTTTTGCTCAATATTTAGAAATGTGGTTTTAGAGCTAACTAGTACAAACTATTTTTCCCACTTACTCCCATACATAAACACATACACATACAGACAAAATACATACATTCATAGAAAATATTTTCATGTGTAAGTTTGATGGCATATTTTTATCTAAAATTGCTCCATATATGACAAAAGTTGATTTGGACATGATTAAAATAATCAAGAGATACAACACTTTAAACGATTGTATCAAAAAGACTGGTCATTTTAAAGCGTTTTGAATATTGAAACTGTGACCATCAAGTCTTGACTACAACATATTAAAATTTTAGCCAATTTCACCGAGGGCCAAAGACCTATGATTTTCTGTGGGATCCTTACTGTTGTATATATAAATTATTTTTCTTTATAAATTAGGGACTATTCATGTATAAATTGTATTATTTGGGTACGGTCCTTGAATTAATCGTTTAGTATATGAGTCCCTAAATTATACAGTTAATACACTGAGCATCTTAATTTTAAACGTATTATTCTTTGGGAATAGCATCAAAAATTCTGTTGTATTTATAAATTATTTTTCTTCGAAACTCAAGTGGCAGTATCTTTATTCTTTTACAAATCCCTTGAGGATAGGGCAACACGTTATAGCGCGCATTCTTCGTGCGCATTTTTCGCGCACATTTTTTACACGTTTTTACAGAAGAATTATTAAATCTATTTCTCAATAATCTGGGATTTCGACTATGACTGCCTCAATAAGGATATTCCACATCTATGTTTACACTACATTCTCAAATATAAGTGTGTAGTATAAACATAGACGTGAAATATCCTTATTGAGGAGACCATAGTTAAAATCCCAATGCCAATACAAAATAAATCGTTTAACTGGCAAACGTGCGTGCCACGCGCTAAACTTTGATTCTCGATTGTTCAGGAATTTGTAGATCACACATTAATAGTAATAAAAACGTACTTTGACGCCGTACTACTAAAATATATCAAAATGCGATTTTGTTGCCAATTGTAATACACTGAAAAAAATTACACATCGAACAGTAACGTGCGCACTTACAAAACAGTAAGAAAAAGCAAGAGAGAGAGAGGGGGGAGGGGGAGAGAGAGAGAGGGGGGAAGGGAGAGAGAGAGAGAGAGAGAGAGAGAGAATGAATGAATGAATGAATAAGCATTTATTCTGTCCTAGGGCAAGCCCTCTAAGGACGCGCAGAAGTACAGAAAAACGTAGAGAGTAACAATAATATCACTTACAAACTAAGAGCAAACGAAATTGCAGGAGAATACTAAGCTGCAAAGAAGAAGTAGATATAACTGAGATAACTAAACTATACAATAATTCTGTAACAACAAAACAAAACAAATGAAATAACATATCGGTGATAGTAATGTTTGTGGTGAGTGAAGTTGAAGAGCGCTATGAGCTTGGCGGGGGGGGGGAGGGGTTATAGCACGACCGCGGCTCAATAAATAGCCGAAGAGCGAGCGCCTAAAGGCGCTAGTTGAGGCAGTCTCCCTGACGGCAGGAGGGAGATTGTTCCAAAGAGAGCATGCGGTCGAATGAAAGGAACGTTGGTAGGTGGAGGTGCGGCAGAAGGGGATGGCAAGATCGAGGGAAGAGGAGGGGGAGGAGCGCAGGTGTGAGAGAGGGCGGTGAAGAGGACGGAAATTTTCTGAGAGATAGGGGGGAGACGAATTAAGGATTATAGAGAATAGGAGGCAACATGTGAGATACTCCCTCCTGTCGTCAGAGCTGAGCCACCCCAACTTCTCGTAGTACCCCGAAATGTGCTCATCCTTGCGAAGATTGTAAATGAACTGCACGCATGAGTTCATTAAGCGTCTTAGCTTTAGTTTTTGTTGCCCCGTTAAATCTGTAAAGAGGGCCGCGCAGTAGTCAAAGACGGGGAAGATGAGAGCCGTGACGAGCTGAGTACGGAGGCGCAAGGAGAGGCAGCCGGAGAAAGCTTTTAGCCGCCAAAGGATACCGTTGACGCGGCTCGAGGTGCCGCGAACTTGTTCCGACCAGCTGAGAGAGCTGGATAGACAGATGCCGAGATTTGTGACCTTGTCGGTTATTTCAATTGGTGCACCGTTGAGGTGAAGTTGGATACGAGAGGAGGGGATGCTGTTGATAAATTTAGAGGACCCCAGGAGCATGGATTTGGTTTTGCGAGCGTTAAGGATGAGAAAGTTGTTCTGGGCCCAGGACTCGATTGCGGCAATGTCCGCTCTGACCTTAGCGAGAGCGGCGTCAATTTCAGCAGGTGGAAAGTGAATGTAAATTTGAAGGTCGTCCGCGTACAGGATGTGGTTGCAATGTTTTAGGACGGATCTGAGATCATTAATGAAGAGTGAAAAGAGCAGGGGGCCGAGAACCGAGCCCTGAGGGACCCCGGCGAGAACAGGCATCCAAGACGAGAAGGAGCCGTCCGGGCCACACACACGCTGGTGACGCCCCGTAAGGTAGGACCGCACCCATTGGCAGGCGGAGGGAGACAGGCGGAAGGAGCACAGCTTACGAAGAAGGAGCTCGTGAGAGACCGTATCGAAGGCCTTTGTAAAGTCGAACAGGACGAGCAAAGTGACCATCCTTTTGTCGATGGCCAGTCTCACATCGTCGAGCAGCTTCAGTAGAGCCGTTTGTGTGCTATGCCCCCTTCGGAAGCCGGTTTGGAGAGGATCAAGAAGGTTGTAGGTCGATAGGTGGGAGGAAAGTTGCTCGAAGGCAACGCGTTCGAGCACTTTGGACAGGAAGCAAAGCAAGGATATAGGGCGGAAATGGGAAGGTTCGGAGGGATGCTTGGATTTGGGAAGTGGAATAATGTGAGAGAGTTTCTAGGAGGAGGGAAAGGAGGAAGTGGTAAAGGACCGGTTAAAGATATCAAGGATGAAAGTAAAGATGCACGGAAGACACATTAAGATGAGGCGACGATTGATGTCGTCGGGTCCGGAAGAGTTGGAGGTGCTGTGGCGCAGAGCACGCAACAGAGCGTCGGGTGTAATATGAAGGAAGTAAAAGGTGGAAGGGTCGGCTAGAGGCGAGGAAGAGACAGAGGAGCAAGGAAGAGGAGAGGGAGAGTAGGGTGGGCTAGAGGGAGAGATTTGAAGAGAGCCTGGCGGCGGGATAGGGGGGTCGGGTGAGGCGAGGTGAGCTAAGGAGAAGAAGGAGTTCAGGATTTCTAGAGAGACGTTTAGATGCGGACACTGGGTCCCAGCGCTAGCGAGGCCCAGAGAGCGCAAGTCGGACCATAATCGTGCTGCGCTGGAGGTCGAGCCAAGCCTTTTAGTCAAGTAAGTATTTTTGGCAGACTTAATAGCGACCTTGGCTTGGTTGCGGAGCACTCGAAAGGTTTCCCTCCTCGAGGGAGAGGGGAGGCGGAGGAAAGCTCTCCTAGCTACGTCCCGCCTTCGCAGGAGATCACGGATGGTGTCATTTATCCAAGGGGCGGGAGGTCTCCTCGCTATGAACGATTTTAACGGGAAGAGTTCGTCACGAGCAGAGGTAAGGAGTTGACAGAAAGCGAGAACCATGTCGTCGACATGGGAGAAATTACGGATGCGTAGCCAGTTGGGAGATAGCAAGAGACTGTGGAGAGTCTGTAAGTCGGTCCTGGAGTGATCGCGGATGGTGACAAGGCGAGGAGGGAGGCGATGGATGAGAAAGTTGAGTGACACCTCGATGAGGTCGTGGTTGGACAGGAACGGAACTGGAAGTTGATGGTGAGACGTTACGAGAGAGAGGCTGCTAACGAGGCAGTGGTCGATTCTGGTATGAGAGGTGGTGGTATGGTGAGTGTTGCCGAAGGGAACGAAAAAAAGATGATTGGTGGAGCAGAAATCCAAGAGAGATTCCGTGTCGTGAGTGGAACGGTTGGTGTCGATGTTAAAGTCTCCGATGATGACTGCGTTGCGGAAAGAGGGAAGGAATTTTTCAAAGTCGGCTTGGAAGATGGAAAGATGACCGACTTTGGGAGGTCGATAGATGACGGCTAGAAGGAAAGGATGGGAAGCCTTTGGGGAGACGCGAAGCAGCATGTATTCAGGCTGGCAGTTGTAGGGACCAGGGGACGCTGCAAGGATAGAAGCGCCGATGTCGCCGCGCACGTAAACGCCAATCCCCCCTTCCCCCCTCCCCTCGCGGTCGCGTCGAATGACGCGATAGCCGGGAAGGGAGACGAAGTTGTCGGGAACATGAGGCTTAAGCCAAGTCTCCGACATAGCCACAATATCGAAAGTCTCCCGGTGGAAAAAGTCCGCGAATTCAGAGAAATGGGGGAGGAGCGATTGGCAGTTCACGTGGCAGAGACGCAGGTACTCCGGAGGCAGAGAGAGAGAGAGAGAGAGAAAGAGAGAGAGAATGAATGAATGAATAAGCATTTATTCTGTCCTAGGGCAAGCCCTCTAAGGACACACAGAAGTACAGAGAAACGTAGAGAGTATCAATAATATCACTTACGAACTAAGAACAAACGAAATTGCAGGAGAAAACTAAGCTGCAAAGAAGAAGTAGATATAACTGAGATAACTAAACTATATAATAATTCTATAATAACAAACAAAACAAATGAAATAACATAACGGTGATAGTATTGTTTGTAGTGAGTGAAGCTGAGGAGCGCTATGTGCCAGGCGGGGGGGGGGAGGGATTATAGCGCGACCGCGGCTCAATAAATGGCCGAGGAGCGAGCGCTTAAAGGCGCTAGCTGAGGCAGTCTCCCTGACGGCAGGAGGGAGATTGTTCCAAAGAGAGCATGCGGTCGAATGAAAGGAACGTTGGTAGGTGGAGGTGCGGCAGAAGGGGATGGCGAGATCGAGGGATGAGGAGGGGGAGGAGCGCAAGTGTGAGAGAGGGCGGTGAAGAGGACGGAAATTTTCTGAGAGATAGGAGGGAGACGAATTAAGGATGATTGAAAATAGGAGGCAACATGTGAGATACTCCCTCCTGTCGTCAGAGCTGAGCCACCCCAGCCTCTCGTAGTACCCCGAAATGTGCTCATCCTTGCGAAGATTGAAAATGAACCGAACGCATGAATTCATTAGGCGTCTTAGCTTTAATTTTTGTTGCCCTGTTAAATCTGTAAAGAGGGCCGCGCAGTAGTCAAAGACGGGGAAGATGAGAGCCGTGACGAGCTGAGTACGGAGGCGCAAGGAGAGGCAGCCGGAGAAAGCTTTTAGCCGCCAAAGGATGCCGTTGACGCGGCTCGAGGTGCCGCGAACTTGTTCCGACCAGCTGAGAGAGCTGGATAGACAGATGCCGAGATTAGTGACCTTGTCGGTTGTTTCAATTGGTGCACCGTTGAGGTGAAGTTGGATACGAGAGGAGGGGATGCTATTGATGAATTTGGAGGACCCCAGGAGCATGGATTTGGTTTTGCGAGCGTTAAGAGTGAGAAAGTTGGTCAGGGCCCAGGACTCGATTGCGGCAATGTCCGCTCTGACCTTAGCGAGAGCGGTGTCAATTTCAGCAGGTGGAAAGTGAATGTAAATTTGAAGGTCGTCCGCGTACAGGATGTGGTTGCAATGTTTTAGGACGGATCTGAGATCGTTAATGAAGAGTGAAAAGAGCAGGGGGCCGAGAACCGAGCCCTGGGGGACCCCGGCGAGAACAGGCATCCAAGACGAAAAGGAGCCGTCCGGGCCACGCACGCGCTGGTGACGCCCCGTAAGATAGGACCGCACCCATTGGCAGGCGGAGGGAGACAGGCGGAAAGAGCACAGCTTACGAAGAAGGAGCTCGTGAGAGACCGTGTCGAAGGCCTTTGTAAAGTCGAACAGAACGAGCAAAGTGACCATCCTTTTGTCGACGGCCAGTCTCACATCGTCGAGCAGCTTCAGTAGAGCCGTTTGTGTGCTATGCCCCCTACGGAAGCCGGTTTGGAGAGGATCAAGAAGGTTGTAGGTCAATAGGTGGGAGGAAAGTTGCTCGAAGGCAACGCGTTCGAGCACTTTGGACAGGAAGCAAAGCAAGGATATAGGGCGGAAATGGGAAGGTTCGGAGGGATGCTTGGATTTGGGAAGTGGAATAATGTGAGAGAGTTTCCAGGAGGAGGGAAAGGAGGAAGTGGTGAAGGATCGGTTAAAGATATCAAGGATGAAGGTAAAGATGCACGGAAGACACATTAAGATGAGGCGACGATTGATGTCGTCGGGTCCGGAAGAGTTGGAGGTGCTGTGGCGCAGAGCACGCAACAGAGCGTCGGGTGTAATATGAAGGAAGTAAAAGGTGGAAGGGTCAGCCAGAGGCGAGGAAGAGACAGAGAAGCAAGGAAGGGGAGAGAGAGAGTAAGGTGGGCTAGAGGGAGAGATTTGAAGAAAGCCTGGCGGCGGGATAGGGGGGTCGGGTGAGGCGAGGTGAGCTAAGGAGAAGAAGGAGTTCAGGATTTCTAGGGAGACATTTAGATGCGGACACTGGGTCCCAGCGCTAGCGAGGCCCAGAGAGCGCAAGTCGGACCATAATCGTGCTGCGCTGGAGGTCGAGCCAAGCCTTTTGGTCAAGTAGGTATTTTTGGCGGACTTAATAGAGGCCTTGGCTTGGTTGCGGAGCACTCGAAAAGTTTCCCTCCTCGAGGGAGAGGGGAGGCGGAGGAAGGCTCTCCTAGCTACGTCCCGCCTTCGCAGGAGATCGCGGATGGTGTCGTTTATCCAAGGGGCGGGAGGTCTCCTCGCAATGAACGATTTTAGCGGGAAGAGTTCGTCACGAGCAGAAGTAAGGAGTTGACAGAAAGCGAGAACCATGTCGTCGACATGGGAGAAATTGCGGATGCGATGCCAGTTGGAAGATAGCAGGAGACTGTGGAGAGTCTGTAGGTCGGCCCTGGAGTGATCGCGGATGGTGACAAGGCGAGGAGGGAGGCGATGGATGAGAAAGTTGAGTGACACCTCGATGAGGTCGTGATTGGACAGGAACGGAACTGGAAGTTGATGGTGAGACGTTACGAGAGAGAGGCTGCTCACGAGGCAGTGGTCGATTCTAGTATGGGAGGTGGTGGTATGGTGAGTGTTGCCGAAGGGAACGAAAAAAAGATGATTGGTGGAGCAGAAATCAAGGAGAAATTCCGTGTCGTGAGTGGAGCGGTTGGTGTCGATGTTAAAGTCTCCAATGATGACTGCGTTGCGGAAAGAGGGAAGGAATTTTTCAAAGTCGGCTTGGAAGATGGAAAGATGACCGACTTTGGGAGGTCGATAGATGACGGCTAGAAGGAAAGGACGGGAAGCCTTTGGGGAGACGCGAAGCAGCATATATTCAGGCTGGCAGTTGTAGGGACCAGGGGACGCTGCGAGGATAGAAGCGCCGATGTCGCCGCGCACGTAAACGCCAATCCCCCCTCCCCCCCTCCCCTCGCGGTCGCGTCGAATGACGCGATAGCCGGGAAGGGAGACGAAGTTGTCGGGAACATGAGGCTTAAGCCAAGTCTTCGACATAGCAACAATATCGAAAGTCTCCCGGTGGAAAAAATCCGCGAATTCAGAGAAATGGGGGAGGAGCGACTGGCAGTTCACGTGGCAGAGACGCAGGTGCTCCGGAGGCAGGCGGGCGACCTGGGCAGACCGTCAGTCCTTTCTGGACCGCAGGACCCTAGCCGAGGCAGCCGCGTGGGAGTTAATATTAGGAGGGGCACCCCGTGGGAGGGGACCGAGTGGAGCCGGCAGCGTGGGGGTCGGTCGTGAAGCCAGGGGAGGCCGCGAAAGACCGGCGGCGCTCGCAGGCGCAGAGGAGGAGCGTGTACTGCCCGACGACGGCCCGACATCAGCCCCGCCCGAAGAGGGCACCGGCGCCCCCGAGATCAGCGATTGCAAGTGCACGCGGTCGCGGATGCGGATAGGGGGGGTGTTAGAGTGACGCCGGACAAGGATGAGCCCATTTCTCACCCACGAGCGATATAGGCGTCCCTCCCTGACAGCGCGCCGCGCCTCGCCAAGGACCTCACGGGCGCGAGGAGAAAGTCGCTCGTTGATGTCGATGATACCAGGCGGAAGACCGGGAACGTCGGATCCATCCAGCATCCCCTTAGCTCTCTTCCCGGCGATCCACTGGTTCCGAGCGTCGCAGGTGATCAGCTTGACGATGATAGGGCGAGGTCGTCCACCCTTGGCAGGGATGCGAAAGCACGAAGTTATATCGCCAGGGGCGACCTCCACACCAATGGCGGCAGCAATGCTCGAAACAGTCTCGCGGAGGGCTTCAGAAGGTGGCTCCCTGGCACCAAAGATGATCAGTTCCGAACTCAGCCTGGCCCGCTCAAGAGTCTCCAGCCTTGCCTCGATCCCCTCGAACTCCCGTTGGTCGCCGGACGGACCGCACATCTCGAGGGCATCCATGCGCCTACCGAGAGCATCCTGCTGCGTCCTGAGATCGAGGATGGACGCAGTGAGGGTGTCCGACGTGGCGGAGAGACGCGCGTCGAGGGCTGCAAGTTGCGGCTTAATAGTCGAGAGATCCAGCAGTTGCGTCTTGATTGTGGAGAGGTCCCGCAGCTGTGTCTCGATACGCGACATCTTGGTGAGCAGAGCGGAGAGAATGGAGTCAGAATCGGACTCCGGAGGAGCAGGGCAGACAGCGGCCGAGTCACTTGGTGTGAGAGCGGAAAGACGAGAGTGGCAAGGTTCCTGACAAATTGGACAAAAAAATGTCCGGAGAGGTTGCTGAGTCGGAGGGGAGCTCCAAGCATTCCGCGTGGAAGGTGTGCTTCGCATCGCGCTCGCAATGGATTGCAGTTGTCGCCGACAGAAACCTTTTGCACACTCGGCAGGACAGAGGCATGCTGATTGGCTGGAGATAGTTAGGCCGGCCCGTGAAGTGTTGCGGGACGCACAGGTGATGTGGAGCTGGTAGGCTTGAGAACGCACTCAGGCGCGCGCTCGCCGGCGATGAGTAGCAGAACGCCGAAAGCGCTCCGGTCACGGCGCAGGCGCAAGAGCAGAATGCCGCTAAGAGAGACCCATAACCTCCAGGAGTAGAGATGGCCAGAAAAGCAGCGAGAGAACGCCGAAAAGTGAAATTGACACTCACCGCGACAGTGAGGTGTCAAGTGAAAGAGGCCCTTGACAGACAGAGGCTGAAAGAAGCGGCCCCGGAGGGCAGAAAGCAGCAGAAATAAAGCTCAGAAAGCGGAGCAAACAAGCAAGCAAGTGGCAGTACTCACGTGATCACAGAGAGAGAGAGAGAGAGAGAGAGAGAGAGAGAGAGAGAGAGAGAGAGAGAGAGAGAGAGAGAGAGTTAGCACATGAAACAACTGAGAAAAAGAGCAAAAATTTTGTATAAAAATTGCAACTAGAACCGAACGTCAGCTGAGTAAGGGAATACGTTGTTTCATGATATGTAAGAGAAAAGAGGAAGTAAGAGAAAAAAGGGAGAGAGAGGAAGAGAAAAAGAGAAAGAGACAGATAGAGCAAAAACGGTGGCTCTTTTCGCATCAAACGTGCTAGGTTTTAAGTCTGATAATCATATTGACATACAGTTTATTGAAAAATATATTTAACAATTCTTCTGTATCGTGTGAAAAATGCGCGCGAAAAATACGCACTGTAATCTGTTACTGTATCTTTAAAAAAATTTGTAGAAAATTAAAGATACTACTACTTGGGTTTCGAAGAAAAATAATTTATATATACAACAGAAATTTTGATGCTGTTCCCAACGAATAATACGTTTAAAATTTAAGATGTTCAGTGTAGATGTGTATTAGCTGTATAATTTAGGGACTCATATACTAAACGATTAATTCGAGGACCGTACCCAAATAATATAATTTATACATGAATAGTCCCCAAATTATACAATTTATATATAAAGAAAAATAATTTATATATACAACAGTAAGGATCCTGCAGAAAATCATAATGTATAATACACTAAACTGGTCATTTTAAAGCGTTTTGAATATTGAAATTGTGACCATCAAGTCTTGACTACAACATATTAAAATTTTAGCCAATTTCACCGAGGGCCAAAGACCTATAATTTTCTGCGGGATCTTTACTGTTGTATATATAAATTATTTTTCTTTATATATAAATTGTATAATTTGGGGACTATACATGTATAAATTGTATTATTTGGGTACGGTTCTCGAATTAATCGTTTAGTATATGAGTCCCCAAATTATACACTGAACATTAATACACTGAACATCTTAATTAATGTTTAAATGTATATTACTGACGATAACACCGTTCTCTAAAAAAATATTTCTCCTGTAGCCCTATTCTCTAACTTCGTAATTACAGCGATACCGAATTGTCGTTACGAAGTTAGAGAATAGGTCTACTGGATGCTAATGTCACGATAGATTATATTGTTAAGTTACGTTCACAAACGGGTCGAGATTTTCTGCAGAACAAGTATAGAAACTTATTTGTCAATTGTTTTCTGTTACCATTATGTTCTCAACAATAACAATTTAAAGTGAACATGTTTACAATTATATTGTTGAAAATATTCGATACATGCTCTTAGTCGTGTGACGAATATTCTAATTATCGAGGATAATCCGCTTGAATATAATTTGGCGACTGCTCAAAGTCAAAATCCGATAATTAAAGAATTGTGATTTTCGAAAAATCCGAAAATTCTAAATTTGAAATGCGAAACGGTATAATATATCGTAATAAACCTGATCAGATATTATTTTATGTACCGGCTATGAAGCATAATGTATTGTATAAGTATCATAATGAAGGGGGCATTTTGGAATGGAAAAAACTGTTCATGTTATTAAACAGAATTATTGGTTTTCTAAATTAAAAATAATAATAAAAGAAAGTCGAATCTCATATCAGAAATTGCTTAAAGTGTATTGTCTTTTCTCTAATGTCGGGACGTAAGGAGGGATATCTGCACAGTATTCCAAAGGGGAATATGCCATTTAATACTTTGCATGCTGATTATTATGATTCGGTGGATAAGGTACGTTTAATTGAGTAGCATATATTTCTGATAGTGGATGCTTTCACTAAGTATGTCAAGTTATATCTGACAAAACATGTCTCGACTTCAGAAGCGATACGATGATTATTTTGTCAATTATAGCCAACTTAAAGTGATAATATCGTATTGTGGTACTTCATTCACTTCGCAAGAATTTCGTGATTTTGTTAGCGAAAATGATGGTTAAACATATTTTGGTAGCGACAGGTAGCGACGTGCAGGCAAACGGCCACGTCGTACGTATTAACAGAGTACTTACTTCTATGTTAGCCAAGCTGGTCGATAACAAAAGTGGAAAATATTGGTACAAAGTATTGAAAGACGTAGAGTATTCATTAAATAATGCATTAAATAAGAGCATTGGTACTATCCCCAATGAAGCTTTATTTGGTGTCAACTAGCGTGGTACAGTACGAGATGAAATAGCAACCTATTTGCAAGATGATCAATGTGAGAATAATAGATATATAAATAGAATCAGATCTAACATTGTAAAAAAACAATCGCCGAACTATCGCAGAAACGGAACGAATCTATCGTAAATCAGAAGCAAAAAGAAACATTATTACAAAAAATGAAATTTAGTAATGATTCGACATTTTGATAATACCGCAGGAGCCTCGAAAAAGTTAATACCGCAATTTAAAAGTCCTTATAAAATTATAAAATATTTGCGACATAATTGCTATATTGTTGATGATGATGATGGGTATCAGAATACTCAGAGACCGCATCGTGAAGTTTGGCAAATATGCGACAGTGGAGAAATATTGATAAATTCTAGTTTGCTTTTGTATATTTTTGTAGATTCCCTTTATTGTATATAGTGCTTATGACACGTGTTTGTAAACATATGAGTAGTATGAAATTGAAATTTATATTATTCTGTCAAAATAGTTATTCTATCGAAATAGTTTTTATTAAAATTTTATGTGTCCGAGGACGGACAACGCTCAGGAACAATCGCATTTCCCACGCATCATCCCGTCTACATATATTCCAATATAATATGTAAACAATACAATTGAGAGGCTATATTCTACAAGGGAATACGCGCGGATTTCGCGGAATAAGTATTGTCCACTGGGCTAACTTTAGTTTAAACACGAAGAGACGTATTATGAATTAACTTATCCTTACTTAAGCGTATCTCCCTATAGAATCCAGCCACTCATCAAAATCTTATATTTTATGGCGAGTTTCAAATCTTCGTTGATTATCAATCCATGCTTTTATCTGTTGTGGCTGTCTTTGTTTCAAACTTCCATATTTGCAAATAGCATTTTGACATTCTTGTAGAGATGGTAACTGTGGTAATTCAAGAATATTGCCAAAATGTTCAAAAATTGCCTGTTTTTCTTTTTCGTTCCAACGAACACGTTTAGTTTTCCCATATGGAGGAGCTTAAATAATTAAATAAAAAAATTAAAATACAAACATATGTAATAAGAAAAAATGTGTTTTTAAAAATTATAAAAATAGATGAAATAAAATCTATTAAATACAATATATAATAAAACTCACTTTTACGACGTCTTTGTGTAGGATTCATTTGTTTGTCATTATTATTGCTTTCTATTGATATATATTTTGCTTTATTATGGAACTCAGAAGCTAAATATAAAGAAATTATTCCAATTAAATTATGTAAGAAAATAATAAAAACTATTGAGTTTCTAGTCATAAATATAGATAAAATAGAATGTACTGTATCATATGTTAAATAAAATGAAATACTCACTATAATTTTCAGAATCAGAAAAATTATTTGCGTAGTCAATAGAAGAATCATGTGTAGCATCATCAGACGTATATCGATTTATTCGCGGAATCTCCTCAGAAATGCTTGAATGTGTCATATCAGTGTCAGAGTTATTCTCATCTTCACTGTTATTTTTATTTAAATCACAGCCCATTGCAGCTTCCAACATCCGAGATACATCCGTCATTTCTTTTACAGGAACTGGTATACGATAAATACTTTTATGTATGTCTTTGGCGTGCTCCAAAAAATTAGCGAGATTATCAACTTGATTATCTTCTATACCCAACATTGCAGTATATGTAGCTATTTGTTTTCGAAGCATAGTTCCCGTTAAAGAAGCTGGATTGGTTGCACCACATTCATGAGCAAACTTTTTCATAAGAGGATAAGCTCTTAAATATTGTTTGGTTGCTTTACTTGTATGCGGAACACTAAAAACATATTCATTACGAGATTTTACTCCAGCATGTTTACGATATTTTAGAACCATATCTATGGCTTTTAGCATAATCGTATGGAGTAAAACAGGGACAGTTCTTCCTTTTTTGCCACGAATAGTTATTCGTACAAATTTTTGTGCATATTTTTGTGATTCTGCAGAAAGTTTGTCGTAGAGATCCGGATTTACATTTTTGTCCAAAGTTTCCTGATTTTTATAGTCTTCAATTGTAAGTCTTTCAATTTCACCTGCTCTTTTACGATTAAATATTTGGACCATGATTAATGTACAGCCGCTTAAAGTTTTCCATGATGACAGATCAAAGTCTTTTTTTAAAATATCAAGAGCATTTTCACATTGTTTTTCCAAATAATCATATAACAATTTAATATCGTGTTTTGACGGAATAATTTGTTTCTTTTGTCGTTTATATTTAATTTGATCTTCTATAGCTTTCTTATTTATTAGAGTTGGAACTTCTTCATGCCACAAAATAAGAAAATCATCGACAGCCTGTTTCCTCTTATAATCTTGTTTTTTTATACACTCAGATTGTAATGTATGTGCACATTTTTTTAGTAAAGTAGTAAGTTGATTAGCAATTCCAGGTGTTTTAAACCACATTATAGATGCATCCCATTTAGCAACTATTCTAAGAGCCTTTACAGCAAAATTGAAATTTTGAGGTTGAAAAATCGATTCAAAATCGTCAATTTCTTTATTAAGTTGTTGAATGGCAATTTTAAAACGACCTAGCAGTCTTAAGTATTGTCTGATCATATCATATTGATGAGTACTTGTATATCTTTCACATAACTTATTGCCAAATAATATTAATAACTCATCATACTTAATACATCTCACAACTTCATCATCTCTTAAAACAGGAAATATAATATTACGAAGAACTTTATTAGCACAAGGATGAATATATCCTGTTAATCGTCTACCCATAACAGTAATTTCACGTACACCTTTTTTATGTGTTGTCTTACATTTGCTGTAGTGAAAACGTATAGTATGTTTTGAGTAAAATCCTTTACAATTTGTACAACAAATATAATCATCAGCAGTTCTTTTATATTTAGCTTGACGCTGTCTAGCTGTTATAAATACACCTGTGTTTAATTCAGAATGTGTGTTATGTAATAAGTTGCCACGATTACGAATAGTTTCAATAATCTTTGCCCGTTCACGTGTTCCTTTTTTAATATGTATAAACTTTAGGACATCAGCTTCCGTTTTATGTATCATTTCGAGATGTCGAGCAAATTTTGTCTGTAATTTTTTGCAATACGGACAAAAATACTTTTTTACTGTTCTCTTTGACAAAGAATTTTTTGAACAAGGAACTATTACATTGCGAATGTCAAGAGATGTTACATCGCAAAGTGAAGTTTCCAGTGATGAATTTTTTTGGCTTGAATGAGATTGTGAAGTTTCATTAGTATTACTACTAATATTATTAGTATTACTAGTAGTATTATTGATGCTATTTGTATCGGTATTACTTTGACTTGAAAAATAATCTGGATCTTTCGTTATCTCGTAATTATTTTCATTTATAATAGTGTCAGACTTATGATTTCTGTTATAATCAAAATTATTGCTATTATCACACTCATTTCCAATTGATTCTGTCATCCAATCATCACCAACAGCATTTAAAATATCTGTTGCACCACTAGGTACTGAGCTTTCAGATGTATTACTTTGAACCATATTAGCTTTCGTTACGTCTTCTTCTAGTATTATATTTTCTGAAGGTTCATCAAAAGTCTTATAATTTGTATTAACATTTGGTGTGTTTGATAATTGAACATCAGAATTATATAATATTTTATTAATTGGTGTGCAGCAAGAAATTTGTTGTGTTGCGTGACCATTGGCAGTTGTTGCATGATTGTTAGTATAAGGATCAATTGTATTGTATAATTGAACATTATTTTGTAATAATTTTTCATTAACTGGTGTAGAGACTAATTGCATTGCACAATCATTTCTTTTAGCGACAGAATGACAAGATATTTCTTCCTGTACACTTTCAAATAATTCAAGTTTCATTTTCTTTTCTTGAAGTTTTTTCAATTCATTTTCTGATTCTGAAAATATTAAAAATTAGATAATGACTTTTTTAATAAAATATGTATATAGTTTAAAACAGCCATATCACACTCATATATGAGTGTATTTACATTTGTTAAAGCTACTTTATTAAAATACAACAATTAAGTTTTCATGAAAATATGCGTTTAATAATAAATAGAAATGTAAAAATATAACAAAAATCGTAACATTAACAACAATAATGCTAAAAATGATCTAAACTTTTAGCATTTTTAATTAACATAAAATTTTATATTATTAAAATGTTTGAAATAGGAAAATTTATACATAAACAAATATAAGATTAAAATATGAGTTATTTTTAAAGCAAATTTTTATTACACTAAACAACATAAATAAACAACAATCTTAAGTTGTATATTAAACCAATATACGACTAAACACAAAAGATTAGGGATGGGCGGTACAGCGGAGAGTATCGATACTTCCACTGTACCAATCCCTGCTAGATACGAAAGAAACACCATCAAATCAGGTGACTAATACAGTGGAATATCGATACTATTTGCTGTATCGTCAATCCCTGCAAGGTATAAGAAGTGACATTTTTTGTTCAAAACCAATCTTAGCGTTTAATAATGTTTGCATATCAATTATAAAATATATTCTTTAGTTCCATGAACTGTGTGCCAATATGATTTTAAAATGCAATTGTAAAATAAAGCTATAAATATTATAATACTTAACATTAATTTGACTATCAAATTTAATAATGATGCTACTTCTTCGAAATATGTTTTTTACAGTTTCTTAAGATGGAGAGCATCTTATTAAATTTGATAATCAATTTAATTTAAGATATTATTTTTAGCTTCAGTTTACGATTGCGTTTTAAAATCCGACTATATCAATATGCAGTTTATAAAACTAAAAAATATATTTAATAATTGACAATAAATGAAAGTAGAATTAATTCCAGCTTTATGTAATAATTACATTTTGAGATCGACGAATATGTGATGTGCAGTTTGTATAGGCTAAAGATTATAAAAATTCACACAAAAATGATTTGGTACCAATATTCAGAACAAACGGGTATAGATTTTTTCATCTTTATGTTTAATAATTGAAATAAAAATATTGAGCAAGATTTGGCTTCAGCTAAAAAAGGCACTTCTTATTTCTTTTGTATTTCAAATAAAGTAATGATACTTAATCTTATAATTAGCTATAATGACATTTTCTTTCTTTATATTAATATTTTTTTACCACAAGTATCAATTAAACAGCCACTATATTTTGTCCCATTCTTGTACTTAATAAGACATTCTTTTCCTTGAATTATTTTTATTCGTTTTGATAATAAAATTTCATATTCTCCATTATCAAATTTTACTAATGAATGCATTGTTTCTGAAACAAAATAATCTTCTATTGGTATTTAACCTCTTTTTTACGACAAATAATGTCAAAATAATTATTCAATTTAAGGACCTCACCTGGGATTTTGATAAATTCAAGTTAAATCAATACGTCTTTTTTGTACAAAACGGAAAAAGTGCGGAACGTAAAATCTTGCAAGAAAACGTTGTTCTGTCTCACGAAATGAGATATTAAAGTTAACTACTCAAGTTTGGTTAGGAGACCTGTGGTATCCAGAATCCGAATCAAAATCTCTTTCTTCCCCACTCCAAGTACCACGTGCCGCGAGAAGTAGGGCCATACGCGGTAGCGTGGTGGGAGTAAGCGCGGCGAAACTCGAGCGTCTCTCTCTAATTCTTTGCCCTCTCTCTAACCGTTAAGACCCCAGGTGTACCAACCTTGTTTAACTCCGTAAAATTGTTACAACTGAATGTGGTTGTCTTCGTTGCACGCACATCGTTTTGTATTCTATCTGTCTCTTTTTATCATATACGTGAATGTTTATACGATTGCACTTATCGTATAATTATAATAAAATGTATATTGGATTCGACATAAAAAAACGTAGGGAAGATATCGATAATTTTGAAAAGAAAATGTTAAGACCTATGTCCACGATGCTAAAACTCGGTCCGACTTCTCGGATCGAGAACTATGTAATCAATTAGCTTGTCGCTTTTTCGTAAAAGCTAAACATTGATTGGCTACATATTTTTAGATCCGAGACTCGGACCGACTTTTCTAGCATCGCGGACACAGGCTTTTAAATAAACTTTTTTATCAAAGAGTATCGTAATGTTATTATGATTTATAAGAACTAATTTTACAATCTCCTCTTTGTGACCGATTCAATATCAACCGTGATTGATTATTTCTGATCAATTTTACTTAACAACTGCGATATGTAAGATAATAATAATAAAGGGAAAAAAATAATATAATAAAGGATAATAATAAATGATTTTTATTTATATGAAAGAAACTCTAATATATTTTTATGCAACAGTCAAAATAAATTATTAATATCTTACATACCCTACTGAAAAAAATCACATGACAAAATCACATGATAAAATCACGTAACGAATCATGTAATTAATGACATAAATCACATAATGAAATATTCCAAATCAGTACGTGATTTTTAAAAATGTGATTTTTGAAAGTTACGTAATATTAAGAAATCACACGATTTTTTTTAATTAGGAAAATTTGCATTTATACATGAATAGTTCCCAAATTATATAAATTATGTATAAAGAAAAATAATTTGTATACATAATGGAAAACATCCCGCAGAAAATCATAGGCCTTTGGCCCTCGGTAAAATAGGCTAAAATTTTAATATGTTGTAGTCAAGGCTCGATGGAATTTTGATAGGCAAAACGGTTTAAAATAACTGTGTGTAAAATATAATTGTGTGTGTATACGCGCGAGTAAATGGCTAAGGGAAAATAGAAAAAAATTGTCTTCTTGTTGCTCAATACTTTGAAATAGGTGGTTTTAGAGCCAAATAGTTTGTACCATTTTCCCAACTTACTTCCCTCCCATATACAAATACACGCATGCAAGCGAAAATATATATATGCACAGAAAATATTTTCATGTGTAAGTACGAATCGCATATTTTTATCTAAAATTTCTTCATATATTATAAAGGTTGATTTGATTATGACTAAAATAATCATAAGATACAACGCTTTAGACGACTGTAACAAAAAAACTGGCCATTTTAAAGCGTTTTGTCTATTGAAATTTTGACTATCGAGTCTTGACTACAACATAATAAAATTTTAGCCAATTTCACCAAGTACCAAAAACCTATGATTTTCTGCGGAATCCTTTTGATTGTATATATAAATTATTTTGCTATATATAAATTGTATAATTTGGGGACTATTCATTTATAAATTTTATTATTTGCGTATTGTCTTCAAAGTAATCGTTTAATATATGAGTCCTCATATTATACAGTTAATACACTGAACACCTTAATTTTAAATTTATTCTTTGGGGACAGCATCAAAATTTCCGTTTAATGTATAAATTATTGTTCTTCAAATTCCATGTGGTAGTATATTTAATTTTTTACAAATTTCTTGAGGTTAGGGCAACACATAGCGCGCATTTTTCATACGATACAGAAAAATTATTAAATATATTTCTCAATAAATTGTATACCAATATGGTTGACAGACTTAAAACGTAGCATTAACGTTTGATGTGGTGGAGGTCACCGTTTTTACGCTTTCTCTTTCTCTCTCTCTCCTTTCTCTTCCTTCCGTTACGTATAATAAAATAACGTATTCCCTTTCCCAGCTGACGTTCGGTCCTAGCTGCAATTTTTATACATGATTTTTACTCTTTCTTTCAGTTCTTACATGCGTTTTCTCTCTCTTTCTTTTTCTCGATTTTTCTTACTCTTTTGTAAGTGCGCACGTTACTGTACACACGTTCGATGCATAATATTTTTCAGTGTGTTACTAATAGCAACAAAATCGTATAATGATATATTTTAGTAGTACGGCGTCGAAGAATGTTTCTATTACTATGAATGTGCGATCTACAAATTCTTTGAGTCTTTGACAATCGAAAAGCAAATTTTAGCGCGTGACGCGTGCGTATGCCACTTAAAAGATTTATTTTGTATTAGCATACAGCTTATTAAGAAATTTGTTTAATAATTCTTCTGTATTGTGTGAAAAATACGCGTGAAAAATGCGTGTGAAAAGTGCGTGCTATAATGTGTTATCCTAACCTCAAGAAAATTGTAAAAAATTAGAGATACTACCACTTGATTTCGAAGAAAAATATTTTATATATTCAATGGAAATTTTGATGTTCCCAAAGAATAATACGTTTAAAATTAAGATGTTCAGTGTATTAACTGTATAACTTGAGGACTCATATACTAAACGATTACTTTGAGGACAGTACTCAAATAATACAATTTATATATAAATAGTCCCCAAATTATACAACTTATGTATATAGAAAAATAATTTATACATACAACGGAAAGGATCTCGCAGAAAATCATAGGTTTTTGGCTCTCAGCGGACCAATATGTTATTTTGAATCACCCTGTATACATACAAAATATTATTATAAAAAGAATAAGTAAATATATATATACATTATTTTTTATGTAAAATAAATAAATTATATAAAGCATTGCTTGTATTATTTGTGTAATTTTATATACTTTCCTTAATTTCAATAAACTGTGCGCCGAATTGTTTTTTCAGTCATAACACAGCCCTACATTAAACAAGATTTAGTAATATCACGTATTGTTAAATTGAAATTAATATTAACCCCTTCCCTCCTCCTGAAAAAACTGTAAAGAATTTATTGCGAAAAGTATGAAATCAGCCAACAAATATAACAGCTACTTTAAACAAATATAACATTATAACAAATTAAATAAATATAACAAATTAAACAAAAAAATTAATTATTTTAAAACTTTTCGCCTATAAAAATTTTGATCAGCGAGTCAAGAACTAAAGCAAACTAAGTCAATTTCATTGAGGGTTAAAAACTTATAATTTTGTGCGAAGTCCTTTTAGCTGTCCCCAAAAAATACGTTTAAAATTAAGATGCTGAGTATATTAATCATAAAATTTGAAAACGTGATAAATGTGCAAAAAATAGCAATAAAACAAATAAAAATGTATAAAAGAATTGAAAAAGATAAAAGCATTTCAATCAATATAATTGTCAACAATTAATTAATATATATGTTAAAAGATGATGTTACGAATGATCTTTTTTCACTGTGTTCGAAAAAACGAACATTATGTATTGGCATACAGTTTATTCAGAAATATGTTTAATAATTTTTCTGTATTACATAAAAAATACGCGTGAAAAATGCGCACAAAAAATGTGCACTATAATATCTGTTGCCCTATCCTCAAAGAATTTGTAAATCGCATATTCATAATAACTAATAAAATCATCCTCTGCCATTGTAGTATTAACATGTATCAAAATCCAACTTTGTTGCTAGTTGTAACACATTAAACATAATTATTTATCGAACTCGTGTACAAAAGAGTATACGCTCCTACAAAAGAATGAAAGAGAGAGAGAGAGAGAGAGAGAGAGAGAAGAGAGAGAGACAACGCATACAAGAATGAAAAGAGAGAGAAAAAATTGTATATGGAAATCGCAGCACGGAGGAAAAGCGTACACCAGCTGTGAAAGAGAATATGCTGTCTTAAGATACGTAATGGGAGGAGGGAGGGAGAGAGAGAGAGAGAGAGAGAGAGAGAGAGGGATGGAGGGAGAGGGAGAGAGAGAGAGAGAGAAAGAACGAAGCGTGCTCCGCATCAAACGTTAATGCTAATTTTAAGACAATCATATTGGCACGACACTTACTGAGAAACGTGTTTAATAATTCTTCCGTACCGTGTGAGAAATACCCGTAAAAAAAAATGGGCGCGAATAATGCCCGCGAAGAATGCGCGCCTAATCTGTTACCCTACGGTCAAAGAATTTAGAACTCGCTTATTCATGTTAATAATCATCCTCTGACGTCGTACTATTAAAATGTATAAAAATTCTATTTTGTTGCCAAATATAACATACTAGAAATAATTGTTTATGCGTTGAATGCACGTACGTATAGCACGTTTCTTCAAAAGAGAGTAAGGGAGTGTTAGGCGGGAAAGAGGAAAGCAAAAACTGCGGTATCTTACACTTCAAACGATAATATTGCGATTTAAGTCTGTCATGCATATCGGTAAGCATTTTGTAGAAAAATATATTTAATATATTCTTCTGTACTCCCCCCTCTTTCGCAGAAAAGTCGCACGCTCGAAATCGCCGCATATCCTCTCTCCCCTTCCCCGCGTAAAGAATCTGTTCACCCTTGTCCCGTGATCCCTGCACAATGGGCATGGAATAGTATATCTAGCGCCATCTAGTGGAACGGATCCTGAATTATATGTGAGCCTCAAATCATACAATTAATATATACAAGTTTTGTTCCCAAATCATACATTTAATACATGAATACTTTGAGCCATGTCTCCAAAGTATACAAATGTCTCCAAAATATACATTATACTATAAATTTTGTTCCCGAAGTATACGCTTAACATATACAGGGTGTTTCAGACCACCCGTACACCCCTTTTCTCTTCGCAGGATTAGGACCAATCAAAAATATGTTCAGACGAAAGTTGTAGGGTTTCAAAAGATCTATTCAATGATCTTATTAGTTTGACCTTGGATGGCGTCGCCAAGGTCAGATCGAAATCACATTAAGTTTTTTAAATGGAATACCCTATTTTTGATTCCAGAATCTAATAGCTGGTGTCAAGACCTTTCCAAAACACTATAAGAATGTTTATTTTCGTTGACTACTTTCCGAGTTGTGCGGCTTGAAAGTTACACTACCGCCAGCATCAGCATTACTCAAGATGTACCATGTGGTGGTTACTTAGTCGGATTTAATCTTGTGTGTGGGTGTGTGCATACGTGCATGCGTATGTGTATGGGGGAGGAAAAGGGGAGTCAAAGTTTTATGTACTCTGCTTTTGTTTATTAACTGGATTGATTATGTTTGATGATCAATCATGTCCAGATTGACTGTATGCATTTTCCCGTGCTTAGCATTATCCAGAATGAACGACGTGGACGTGACGAGAATTTCATCCCATTGGGGTGCTTGATTCACGTGAGTCCCCTTGCCTCTCACGTTTGGGGTGCTTGATTCACGTGAGTCCCCTTGCCTCTCACGTTTGGGGTGCTTGATTCACGTGAGTCCCCTTGCCTCTCACGTTTGGGGTGTTTGATTCACGTGAGTCCCCTTGCCTCTCACGTTCGGGAATGAATGAGTGTATGTTTTGTTAAGCGACTAAATGTTCAAAGTGAGCACCATTCTCTGCGATGCAAGCATCAACTCTATTTTGAAAATCATTGGTTGCTCGAAGAATTTCCTCGGCACGTAAGGATCGAATTGCTTCACTTATTCTACGAATCATATTATTCCTCGTAGTCGGACGTTCATGATAGACCAAGTTTTTTATCCTTCCCCAGAAATAATAATCAAGGACGGTGAGATCTGGTGATCGGGGTGGATAATTGATTGGACCGTATTTGCCTATCCACTTGTCGGGGAACATAGTATTTAATGCCGCACGAGCAACTCTCGATGTATGAGACGGACATGCATCTTGTTGGAACCACATGTTCAGGCGCAATTGCAGAGGAATATTTTCTAGTAAGACAGGAAGATCTGTCATTATCAAGGCGGAATATCTATCACTGTTTAGATTTTCGTCAAAGAAAACAGGACCTATGATTTGACTTCCAATAATTTCACACCAAACATTGACTTTCCAAATGGTTTGATGATCTACTTCTCTCAACCAGTGAGGATTATTTTGTGCCCGAGAGTTCCAAGTATTAACAGATCCATCACTTTTAAGTGTACATTCGTCAGAAAATAAAATTTTCAAGTGGAAATCAAGTGGTTGCTGTCTTATAAAGTTGCAAAATACAAGTCTCTGTCTAATATCGTTATAATTCAACGCTTGATGAACAGACATTCTGTAAGGGTGAAATTTGTTATTTTTTAGAATGCGCCAAACACTGATTTTACTAACACCAGAATCTTGTTCTCGTCGTCTTAAAGAATCATAAGGGTTCAATTCTATCGATGCAAGAATTTCCACTGTTCTTTCATCCATAATCGGACGACGAATTTGTGTACCTTTGTTATGTTGAGGCTGAATGACACCTTTAATTTTGATTCGTTTAGCCAAACGTGAAAAAACATTTCGCGAGTGAGGAGTCCGATCAGGATAACGTTCCCGCCACAATCTTTCCGCTGCAATGAATGTACCTCGACACTCACCTAAAATTAGCAGCATATCATATGCTTCTTCATTGGAATAGGACATGGCTAAATAAACCTAGACTAATAAAGAGGGTCGGATTTTTGTTGCGCGATTGATACTGATATGACGGTTATTGAAGACGTAGGTGACAAGTTTGAGAGAGTTATTATCACTCGTGTTGAGTTGAGTCACAATAGCGTTGTGGTGAATACATCTCTACTACATTCTATGCAAATAATAATATGTATAAAATCACGAGTTAGACATCGTTACGCAGAAAGCCGCGCTCGTTATTGCTCGTGTGCTACCGTTAAAGTAATAATGTAATTACATAATATTATGACATACATATGTATGTGACTATCTACGGTCGCGACAGCTAACTTTCACGATTTTTCATGATCTGTTTTTGTTGGCCCGGCTCGCGTGTTTACTTTCTTTGTGTCGGCTGCACGGCTTTCTGCGTAACGCGTGATTTTATATTGTTATTTACATGGTGTTGGCGGTAGTGTAACTTTCAAGCCACACAACTCGGAAAGTAGTCAACGAAAATAAACTTTCTTGTAGTGTTTTGGAAAGGTCTTGACACCAGCTATTAGATTCTGGAATCAAAAATAGGGTGTTTCATTTAAAAAACTTAATGTGATTTCGATCTGACCTTGGCGACGCCATCCAAGGTCAAACTGATAAGATCATTGAATAGATCTTTTGAAACCCTACAACTTTCGTCTGAACATATTTTTGATTGGTCCTAATCCTGCGAAGAGAAAAGGGGTGTACGGGTGGTCTAAAACACCCTGTATATATATATATATATATATATATATATATATATATATA
>NW_024105287.1:0-42505 GCF_016802725.1 Solenopsis invicta
ATTAATTGATCCTTATAGTATACTACGATTTGAAAGCAAAGGCTTTTCCTTTTTTATTACATTTTTCACATTCGTATCTTATAAGATTTTATGTTATATTTAGGTATTTTTATTACGACTGTAACGATTGTATGGAATATATCGTAATTTGATAAATGTTTTAAGTCAACTCTATCATTATCTGTGATTTTTTACATAAGTAAAATATATAAACTTTGTTTCAAATTATAGTAAACAGAGACTTTATTCGGTATTCATTGTACATTCTTATTTCAAGATCGTCTTATGTAACGTCTTATAACGCTAATACAACTCTCTGATTGGTTGATGACATCTTAAGATAAGATTAAGACAATTTTAAATATAACAATCGACTATGAAAATCGGCTTATAATCACGCTTGTGTTTTCTTACAATGATGGAAAAATTATCAATGGTTTTGTATTTTATTATTTATGTGTTTTATTTTTTATGAATATACATGATTTATACGCAATATAGTAAGAAATGGCAATGTTTACATTATGTAATGCTTAAGTACATTTATTGAATTTCAAAAGAATTTGGTAAATAACATATATACATAGAATCTTTTACATCTATAAACATCACTTTACATTTTATATTGGTTATACGTGATAGTATCATTTACCGCATCTTGATTTTTTTATTAATATCTTTATGTATTTTAAAAATGTGAGATATTTCTGTATGGCTGGATAGTTTTGATGCCGTATATTTGGATCCGACTATGTAACATTTGGCATTAAAATGTACAAAAGATATTATTTCGACTATTGTTCCACATTTTAATTCAACGAAGCAATCTATTCTTTTTGTACATTGAGTATATAACGTACTATGATACACGGAATTTAAATACATAATTCTTTTGTATATTTGTGCTGTTTCGGGATCATTTTCATCTACTTGTATAAACCTCTTAAAATATTTTTCATTAAAGGATTGTATACCTTCTTTTTTCCCAATTAATAAAACTGTCTCGTTATCACTTTTTATAAAATTAGAAGTTAGTTTCTGATGACTAAATAGTTCATTGCAGAATATTATGGATTTTATCATTGTTTATATTCGTTAATTTTGATTGAATCGCGTTTCCTTCTTTTAACAATTTGTTCCAACACATCTTTTGTTTTAGTAATAGTTCGTTTCATTTTAAAAATTCCTTTTTCAAACGGAAATGTAGAGGTCATGCATAATGGGCCAATCTTTAAAATATTGTCTATTACGTGCAGCAAAGAATGTAAGTTAAATGTACAAACACGTTTACCATACAACATTTCACACTCCGCTACAAATATTATTAAATTTTTTTTAAATCTCAATAAATCACTTTGTAATATTTTATTTGAAAGAAGAGAAGAATTAATTTTTAAAATGAACGTGAAGCTTTGTTACTTATGATTCCAGTAAGACATGGAATACTTTGATATAATAACCACGACTTCCGTTCAGATACTTTTTGTTTTTTTTTCTTTCATCGATCTCGGCAATCTGTGAATTTCGTGTGTCATTTTAATATTACACAATCTGTCATCAATAGCTGCCCTATTTTTTGCTGTTAAGTATATATCGCTGTCTGGTTTTAGAGTAGTCCATATATCTCAAAATTGCCGCGTTACATCCAATGACAAACTGTGAATATAATCATACGGAAAACCCCATACAACATCAAAATACTGCAATTCCAAGACCGAACAAATCCCTTTTACGTCATTTACAAGTTTTCCCATTTTTATTGCATCGTTAATGTTTGTAATATGACTACTACGTGTTCGCAAAGGTGCCTCAGTCTCTGTAAAAGGATAACGCATTGTTCTATCAGCATATTCTCCATATGCAATAAAACATTATCCTGAATTTCAAAAAAAGACTTGGAAGATTCACTATCTGAAGATGCACTACTTCTAATGTTATTTGTATCATTTAAATTATCATAAATAGATTTATTTTGTAAATAAGATGTATTACTTTTAATACTATCAGTATCATGTAAATAATCATGGACAGATTTGCTTTCGAAATAAGATATATGATCGCTGTCATGAGTATTAAGGCCACTTTGTGGGTCTATTTTTTTCGAAATTTTCGATTTTTCAAAAACATCATTTTCGGGTACCTTAAGTATGTAGAATTAGTGTACAAATAGTTGTAAATCGATTATCGACCGAGGATAAGTCCCACAGGCGCTTATAAGCTAGTACTTATTAGAGCGCAATCGCATCCAAGCCGCGAACCGTCAAAGCCTCAATGCATCGAAAGAGCGAAGAACTGCCCTCAGAGACATGCAATCTGCCCAAATTGACTATTACGATGAGCAGGAAGGCATCATGTATGGAGTAGGCATCGCCGATTAAGCGTAAGAAACTTTTTTATAATTATACTAACAATTTTCAACACAAAACTTTAAACGCGTTTTTCTCGAAACCACGTTTTTCGACGTTCGGAACACGATTTTGGGAGAACTATTTAACCGATCGTGCTGCAATTTTCAGGGATTGTTCAGAACATGTGTAGTTTTAGCCCGAACTAGAATCATAATTTTTCGTTTACTTTTAACCCTTCTTTTAGACGATTTAAGGGGTAAAAAAGGGGTAAAAAAATTTTAAAGTCTGCTATTTTTTTTTTATGCCCAAAACATTTAATTCTAGTTCCGGCTATAGCCACTAACATATATTTTAAGAATCTTTTGGGTTTTTTTGTTTCAGACGATTTTAACTCGAGATATCGTGTCCCGAACTTTTCTTCCGACGTCCACTGCAGCCACCATTTTGATGCCGCGCATGCGTGAAAAAATTAAAAAAAAATTTTTTTATAAACTACAATGTGTGACTTATAATTTATAAAAAGTCTAATTAAATTTAATACATTTTACTATTGAAAACAAATTCTTGCAAATATGTCAAAAAGACCCACAAAGTGGCCTTAATAGGTTCATTATTTGTAAGTTCTGAAGACATATAATTTGGCTGGAACTCCAAATTCGTCTCTTCATGTTCTGATGATATCATATTGCTCAATGGTAGGACATGGTTGTTGCCAACAAACACTTGCAATGCTTGCAATTCATGTTCTGTCAAAATAAAGTGTCATTGTAGATGCATTTATATTTTATAACTTACATTGAAAATGAATAAGCCAGATCAACATAAAAAACAATATATTTTATTATAATTAAAATTTAAAGCTATACTTTTTACTCAATCAAATTGTAAAATATAATTATGCATATTTGAATGTAAACAGTTGACCAAGCTAAAAAAAGACTGAAAATTGCAATTCTAATTTTTTTTTAAACTTTGTCACCACCCAGCTGGAATAAGTATGACTTTGTTATAAATTCCCACAATGTAATATTAAAGATTTACAAACTATTATAAGACTGATCTTGTTATTAGCTTGTGTTACTTTGATTTTGAAGATAAAACTGAAATACAACTTTGTTAATGTTTTCTTCAAAACAATATTAAAATTTATATAAGAAAAATATTGAACTAAAAAATCGCAACCGGCATATCGCATCTTTTAACAATAATTTTTTTAGGTATATGAATATCAGAAAATCAGAATATCATAAAAAATTCACTTTGAATTTGGTGCGAATAAACCTTAATTTTCGAATTTTAAAATTTTGAAAATTGATCGTTTGCAATACATGGAAAGATGCGCTATATAAGCCTTCCCAATAAATAAATTTTCAAATTGTCCAATAGCTCTCGGCGTACGCTCTTGCTTTATAATCAATGCTTGTTAGCTCAAATTTTCAAGGTTATTAAAACTTTTTTTTAATTTTTTGATTTATTTACATTTCTAAATAATGAATTTTAATTTTAATTTAAGCGGTCAATTTTCTTTAAGTCAAAATTATTGCTTAAGCTTAATAATTATTCAAATAAGTTAATGATAAATTTAATTATTTTTATTCACATAATTATAAATAATAAATAAATATTCCTTCAAATAATGATTTAGAGTTTGAAGGAAGTAATAATTTGAAAAAAATCTAAATAATCAAAACGACACGTTTATATTTTTTAACAATTAAATTGCGCGCTGAAAGTTTCAATTTCATCTTTAAATATATATGGAATTAATAATAATATTCTACTAATATTAATATTAATACCAATATTTAACAAATATTAGAAAAATATTATTTTAATGTATTATATTATCATGTATTTTATATGACATATTATATAAAATATAAAGTACATCAATTTTTTATTTTTTATTTATTCTTCAAATGTTAATTGCGAGAATTAAAACTGTAACATATATTTAATAATTAAGAAACTTAAAGTGATGATTGAAAATTTTTGAAATATTCGAAGATATGAGTTTTCCAATTTTACTTGCCTTACATTGAAAGCCATATTTAGCATTTACAATTTCTAACATATTTAACGATTGATAAATAAAAAAATTACATTCACTTTTATTATAACAATATAAGCTATGACAATCATTTTTAATTGGTAATATCATTATTTATTAAATTCAAATTCATATGCTGTATTTTTTCCTTCTATTTTGCAACTTATCACAAACCGACGCTCTCTATTCAACAACTTATTATTTAATTTTCAAATATGCACAGTTGTTAAAAAATATAAATGTTTTATTTTAATTATTTAAAAGTTACTTTTTTCAAATTACTATTGCCTTCTGAATAATAAATGATTATTTGCAAGAATGTTTAATTTAATATTCATTTATTATTTATAATGTTGTAAATAAAAATAGTTACAGTTAACGTTAATTTACTTTAAAGATTATTTACATTAAACATTAACTTTTATTTTTAAAAGTTAATGTAATTTGTTATTTAAAAATCTAAATAATAAAAAAATTTTAGATTTTAGAACTCTTGAAGTTTGCACAAGCAACTTTTGAGTTATGACGCGAGAGCCTAACGTCTCGAGCCATTGGACAACTTGAAAGTTTGTTTATCAATAAGATTTATATAGCGCGTCTCGATGCGTGACATAGACAATCAATTTTCAAAAACTCAAAATTCAAAAACTCGGGTCCATTAAGTTTAAAGAGGATAATCTTTATCGGAATTTCAGGAAAAATTTCATTAAAAGTGTGATATGCTGTCTCCATAGTATATTTTAACGCTACAGATCTTATTGCGAGCATTAAAATATCGTCAAATATTAAATATAAAACTATAAGAAAATTATGGTCAATAAAAGTAATAGTAATAATAATATATCAATTTTTTTAAACCAGTACATATTTAAAACATTAAAATGTAAAATATTAATTATGAGATTATGCAAATTAAAACGTTTGTTTTCTATATACAAAGAGAATGTATAAAAATATTTCATTTGTTACACCACATATTGTATTTATAGGCATTATCTTATATATAGCCGATTAGATGTACACATAATTATAGTCTCAATTTGTACTAGTTGAAAACTGAAAATCTACATTATTTCTATATATATATATATATATTTTTTTTTTAATGTCTATTAATATTTTAATATGAATCTGTCATATATTTCAAATTCTTATTACATGAATAAAAATAAATTTACGTTTAAAACGTTTTGTCCATCGTTGGTAGGTTTGTTTACTCAATTGTAAAGACTCCTTGGTCCCTTTTTGGCTCAAACAAGGCTTTGTAAGTCCGTCTATTTGACATTTTATCTTCCCTTTTATATATACTGCAATGCTAATAAACAAAATTACATTCTTTGTTTGGTAAATGTCATTGATCTCCTACAATTAAAAAATGTAAGAATTATTAAAATGTGATGGTTGGTTCTAAAGATTTAGTATATACAAAAATAAATAGTACAACTAAAATCTGAATTCTTCATTAACGTATAAAAACAAATTTCAATAAAAAACGTAGTGCAATTCCAAATAGACAAATGTTAGCATATTGTCTGCACATTGACGAAATTTAAATATTGGAAATGTTTGCATAAATACCACAAGATGCATCTCTATGTATGATAAATTGAATCAATACCTAAAAGAGGTTTTCTAATGCTGCAAAAATTGTAGCAATATTTCATATATAATTACAGTTATGCGTTTCACAATATAGCAAAATGGCAACATATTGCTATATTGTGAAATATATAAATTGTACAGGAGCAATATGACAGTATGACAGCATATTTAAATTATTCGTAATTTTATGCTGTTATAATAGCATATCATAAAAAATGTGCTATTATGTTAGCATTCTATGTCCAGCATGTTTGTCTCTCTGGGATTGTAAAAGACAAAGCGTATAATGGCAACGGATTGACAATGAAACGAATTTATTTACAAAATTTGAGGTTGTCAATGATATGTTTCGTTCGCATTACTTATTGCATTACTTTCCATTTACATATCCATTCCTATTATAATCATAATCGTAAAGCAGACTGCTTTGCACACAACGAAGCGCGCCACACGTACACGCACGTACGTTCGTTCAGTCTATATTAAGTGGCTTCAGGCTCCACACGGAGCTCCAACACAGCCAGAATCAAAGTCTTAATGTTGGATACAAAATCTCAATGCGGGAAACAAAGTCTTAATAAGATGAAAATTCTAGGTGGATTGCGTCAGCAATCATAACCGCGTTTTTTCACGCTAAACACTATCACCCTTACTGGTACACGACCAACCAGCAAATCTAAGTACACATACGTACATACAACAGGCGATCTGATATGGCACTACACCCACGTAGTACCAAATTGGTCTCTTATCTTTTGATAAGCTTGCGCGCGCGCAGGGTCGAGAGATTAGACGCACTGAGACGCACGCGAGTATTAGGTATTTGGTATAACGGTCTTCGTCTTGTAAAGTATTAACGTGCAATGAAAGTGTTTTTACGAAGTACGACTTGTGAAACCCCCCCACGTGTGTGACCCGGTTCTCTTCCACGACTTCTTCAATCTCCCTGACTAATTACCCAGCCAGTCCCTTACAATACATTTAAAAATACGTATATACCTCTCGCGAAAATGAGCGTACAGTATTTATCAACAAACTAAAAAAAGCTGTACGTTCAATTGTCACTCGACAATCATCGCGTTGATCTGTGTAGCGGGATTCTCTAACTTCTTAACGACGAATATTGCTATCGTTAACTATAGATGTCGAGGATTATCGCAAAAGGTTATTCTGTAATTAGGAGATATCGACAGCTCTCGATAACTTGAATCGTTAAATTCCGATAGTTATCGAAGCCGCGTCGATACGTTTGCGATCGTTACCGGAGGTCTCGCTAAGCTATTAACGATAGTCGGTGTGAGTCGATAGTGCATTAGTGTATGAAATGTATACGTAAGTGTGTAATACGTGTTCCCGCAACCATGATTTGGAGGTTAAATTGGTGTCTGATTGTGAATATATCGAGTGGCCTTCTCAGTTTTTGACATCTTTTAATTCGTTGACTTTAATTCTTTTAAGAATTGGAAATCCATAGGGCAGCGTAAGAAGTTGAAATTCTATTAGGAATTTTAATTTATTTAAAACGACCAAAGGTATGTAATACATTAATGATGATTAATAATGACTTTTGTTCTTTGCATGTTTAACTTGTACTTTTAATAAGTATGTATATATTCTATTTTGAATTTTAAAATACTATTCAAATGAAGTTAGTCTCATTATATTTAATTTAAATATTAACTTAGGAAATAAAAACTTTTCCTAAGTTAATACTTTCCTTTTTTTTAATAATTTTTTAAGTAGTATATGCAATAGTCGGCTATGTATTTCAAACTGAATAAACATAATATAAAAAACTTAACTTCAACTTTAGATAAATAACAATGAATTTGTGTTGTTAATTTAAACTTTTAGTTTTCCTAACAAAATTATTTTTTTATTTTTTTTTTTTTGTTATAGGATGGCGCTTGGCTATCTTGCTGCAGACTTACAATTACTGGACGAACGTGTCCAACGCTTGGAACGAAGGGCACAACGACGACTATTACGATCAACGGAAAATCCATTCGATTTGACGAACAACGAATTTAAAGAGCTGTACCGCCTAACACCAGATTTAATTTTTTATTTAATGGATGCGTTAAAACCTCGACTTCAGCGAACAAGGATTACCGGGTTATCTGCAGAAAAGCAAGTAAGAAAATCATTACATTTTTCTTTCATTATGACAATCATGTTTATTGTTTTTAAGGTTATTTATGATATTAATATATGTACGAAGCCCAAATTAAAATCTGTTATTTCCACCTTCTGCTCAAGCTATTAATATATGTATATTTTGTAGATATTGTCAGCAGTACGATTTTATGCGACTGGTTGTTTCCAACGTCCTGTGGGTGAGCAGTAAGGCATTTCTATGAGTTAAACTTCGATTAGCAGATCCACAAGTGACAGATGCAATCAACGATTTGATTTTTAAACAGTGGGTACAATTTCCTATAACTCCAGCAAGCAGGCATTTAGCAAGAATACAATTTCAAAATGCACGTCAGCCATTTGAAGGGGCTATCGGAGCAATTGACTGTACTCATATTGCAATTCTTGCTCCGAAAGAGCATGAAGAAGCCTACATAAATCAACGCGGATATCATACACTGAATGTACAAATGGTAAATATCTAAAAAAACATTAACTTATACGACATCATGTCTTATATTTTAATAAGTAATTATATTTAATGTTAATCCTTTAGATAAGTGATCCAAATTTAAAAATATTAAACGTGAATGCAAGATAGCCCGGAGCACGACACGATGCATACATATGAAGTGCTTCTGCTGCACGACGTGTTATGGAACGCGCATATAATCGCGGTGAACGGAGAACATATCTCATTGGTAATTGTATTTTAATTTTTATGTTATAAATTATTGCTGTAGAAAGCTTTCATTGTTGATGTATGACTTATATACATCACAAGAATTAAAAAATACCATTTGTGTGTCAAAATGGATTTTAGTGCTTAATATCTTCATATAATTTTTTAAATACAAATTTTCAGTTTCTGTAAACTGTGCCGATATAATTCGTCGGACTAAAATCACAATCATAAACTGACGTTATAAATATCGATTAAATTAACTTTAATTGAATTATTTAATAAATTATTATTTTAATTGATATTATTTCTAGCGTCACTTTATGACTGCGGATATAATCACACAAACCATAATCGCACGCAGTTTACAGAACTGAAAATTGTATTTAATAATTTATATGATAAATGTTACTATTTAGCAGTCCGCTTCAGCCGGCAAATGACACTTTTTAATTTTTGTGCTATTCGCATAGTGATCACATACTCTATTAATCATTATATACATCATGTATCGTTCATTGTTTAGTGCATGAATTCTTTAATTTTGTTTTATTGTAATGTAAATTGCATTACTTAACTTTAAATGAAACTGAAAAAAATGTACCATATATCGTTTATACAGGTGATTCAAGTTATCCTTTGGAACCGTGGCTGTTAACTTCTTTGCCTCGAGAACCAGAAGGAACTCCACGTTTCTTGTATAACGAAGCGTTGTGTAGCGCGAGAAATTGTGTCGAACGGCTTTTTGGTGTACTGAAGTGTACCTGGAGATGTCTTTCTCGACATAGGGTTTTGCAGTATGAGACTGGTTTTACTGGGAGAATTGTCAACGCTTGTGCAGTTCTCCAAAATATGCGGATTGCTCATGGAATATTTGACGATATAGTCGACGAATTTGATCATGATGATCATATGTATGAAAATTGTAATGATGGTGACATTAATCCAAATAACGGTCGTGGACCTCTTGCTATTGCATGACGCATTTAAGACCGTTTAATAGCAGAAAGATTTGGCAGATAAGATTATACAAAGCGTAACGTAAATTTAAAATTAATTAGAAACTGAAAATATTGGATAAAACAATTTAATAATATTACTTATTTCCTAATATATAGATAATTTAAGATAAACACACTTTTAATTTTTGTTAAATGTCAAAAAAACTGTTTGCCTGTGTAGAAATGCTAACAAAAAATTTGTAACAGCTCAAATTATACAAAATGATTCTTTAATTAAAAATAAGTTGTAAATAAAAAAAGGAAAGAATATAAACACGTTTTTACATTTTGAGTACGAGTTATTTATTTAAATTTATTTTGTAATAAAATAAGTAAATTATTGCTGAATATCTTCAACCAGTTGACAAAAATATTTAGCATACATTGACTAATAAACGCTTGCACGTTTAAATATAATTAAAACAACTGTACTTTAAAATATATAAAAGAATATTTAGCATACAATCAATAATAAACTTCACGTTTGAACAATAATTAAAGAAAAAAAAAACAAAATAATATACATCCACTCAAAATATGTAACAAAATATTTAACATGCAATCAATAAATCTATATTTAAATACAAGTCACAAAATCTACTGTAAAATATATTATGTTACATATTTTTTGGTAATAAACATCTTCAGTCTTTTACATATATTATATGTATAATTAAATTAAGGTAAAGTAAGTTTGCGAACACAAGATCATATGAACTTTTTTTCGTGTTTCAGTGCGAAAAGCTTGGGCTCGAAGTTTAATACCTTATTTTAGTTATACTATATAGTAAGTTATAAAAATACATTTAATATAATGACTCACATTTGGAAAAAAATTAAAACAAAAAAATGAACTATGTATCACAGCGATTATTTATTCCGTTTCTCGCATATTCGCGTATAATATATAATAAACGTAACGTGTACTATAGATAAATGCGCGCATATGCAAGAAACGGAACAAACCATAATACTCGTATGAATAGGCAACAGATATGCATCACAGAGATTATTCCTTCATGTAAGTAGGTAACAGATTTTCAAATATTTTCATAAATTTTTCAAAAATCTTGATCCGCTTGCTGTCATTAACAGCCTGTATAGCAGCAGTATCTGCCATCTTTTCTATAGCATCTGCAATTTTCGTCATCGCAAGCGCATTCATTCTGCATACTTCCGCTTGTATTGTAGCACACTCAGCATGCATCTGCAAAAGAATATATTTCACAAATTAGCTATAATTTAATTTTTTTAAGTCAGATTCTGCATTAATTAAAAATTTTGTCTTACGAACTCGGCATCGGCTTGCTTCTGAGCAATAGATTGAAAGCTCTCTCTTGATGAATGCAATTGTTTAGTCGATGTAGCTCGATTAACTACAATAATTAAAATGTTCAATACATCTCTTCATGTTATGTACAGCTATTGTTACAAAGATTATCAAAATTATTAAACAAAAATTTTCAGTTTAGATTATAATATGTTTAATCATTTTTAATTATAACACTGGCATTAAAAAATGACTTTAAAACTCTAAAACGATTAGTCGTTTCCTTTAATTTTATAGGTTCTGAATACAAATGCTGTCTATTTAGATAGCACACAGATTAAAAAAAAAGTTAAAAAACAATTCAGGCTTATGTTATCAATTCAGAGTTCATTTTGAGATGCAAAAAGAATTCTTTTGCTGAAAAGAGTTCTTTTTGCATTTGAAAATGAATTCTGGATTGATAATATAAGCCTACATTCTTTTTAAACTTTCTGTGCTAGCTGCATGGGTAGATTGCTCCATCACGTCACAATTTTGAAAAATTTGGAATTAAAGTTGCAAAAAGGGCTATTTTTACGTACTTTTAATTACGTACACAGGAAACCAATTTTATTGTTTCTTTTTTGTAATTTAATATGAGTAGCCTTAAATTTTCTGGATGAAGTCAAAGGTTTTTGAATATTTTCCATCGAATTAGATTGTTCCGCTGGTTTTGGAACTGTATATGGGACATTTCTATTATTTTTAATGGAAATAGCCTTTGGAGCCTTTTTTGACTTCCAACGGAATTTGGAGTATCATCACTATCTCCAATTTCAATAATTGTATTATCTTCTAATGCATTACTTAGTAGTGAACAATTGTCATTCAGAATCTCATCGTTGTTATTATGGTAGTTATCGAAGAAATTAGCTGTAAGCAAAGAATGTTGCATTTTAAATATATTGGTGTTGTAAATATCTGCATCAACAATAATTATATATTAAAGTTTCCCATAAAAAACATCCTATAGAAACAAGTAACTCAAAGAATGTATTTAAAAATTTGTTTGTAACAAAAATGTAAAACAGTATAATATATTATTTACTTTGCTACTATTTTCATACTGCATACAATGCATTATTACACAATATATTATTGTATAATAACTATTGCGAATATGATTATATTTATATTATTGTAATATGTACATATTACAATAGTATACTAGCAGCTAGTTTAATTGTATCATAATTAACTTATACATATTATATATAATTTTAATTACTTGATTTTATTAAAAAAAGATTTTTGATAAAAATACAGTTGATAGAGTGTGAAATGATATATTAGCACATTTTTAATTATATAAGTGATTGGGTTCCCTACCATTTTCTGAGTCTTAAGATATTTCTTGCGGTATATCTGGACAAATGCTGATGACTTGTGGAATTGCGGTTAAAACTTCATCATTTCCTTGTTCCAGTTTTTCTATCAAATTCTATATGAGCGGAAAAATAATCCAAATATACTTCCCAGTAAGCATGAAATATTGCAGCAATATTGCAACGTTGCTGCAATATTTCATGCTTACTGGGAAATATATTTGTAAAAAACGATTTATGTTTGAAAAAAATAGCTTATGACTTATAGCAAAGTTGACTAGATACACTAGTACACATTAAAGCTATTGTATCATACAAAAAAACAATGTAAAGGTATGTAATATGTCATTTTTATACTTAGATTAGATTAGTGTCCAGCGTCTTTAATGTGCACCAATGTACTAGTGCAGTCTGTTTGAATTAGATATTATCTTCACAATTTTAACAATTTATAAAAATTACCTCCTCTTCGGGGATATTTTCAGCACAACTTTTGCTTCCTTCGACATATTTCGCTCCTATTATTCCTATTACTCGCAATACGAGATCCGTTAGTTCCGATGTAATAGCTTTATTCCCAGTTAAAGCTTTCGCCTTTCGAAAATCCTTCGCTTTTATTGAAGTGCGACTTTTTAAGACCCTCCAAACCTTAAACATAAATAAATTCACATGTTATTACATAGAACATGAAAATTTATTCATCGATTGATTAATCGCCTTTTACAGAGCAAAGTTGCATTTGTACAAAATGCGTTTGATCAATCGATGAATTAAAAAACTCGCCTAAAGTTAAAAGTAAAATATAGTTAAAAAGTTAATAAATTTACTTTTGATTTAATTAATTTTAAATAAGTTAATTTTTAATTTTAACACATTTTTTAACAAAAAACATTTATTTTTTTTCCAAAGTTGAAAAATTTATTTATTTAAAAGAAAAATAAAAAAAAGACGTTTGAACATAAAAAAGAATATTTGTTATATTTTTCATGTGAACTTGACAAATAAAGTATTAAATTTATTTTATGATACATATTATAGTTGCTTTGTTATTTAAAGCAATTTAGAAAATGACAATATTCTAATTTTACCCTTTTTTTTTTTGATAACGGAGAGGAAATGCGTTACCGCATACCCCAGGCCTCGGGGGAGGCCTGGTGGTTATGTGGGGCTTTTCCCCGCCGACGCGTGTCGGCGGGGACATACCCACTAAAACCTCTCCGGGTGTCCTGCCCTGGTCCATGACTGGGGGGCTCCGGGAACGCGTGCAGCATACTTCCGGAGCCCCCCGGACCCGATCGGCCATGGGCCGATTCGTCACGCCGGGTGCGCTCTGGGCACACCCGGCAGGGCTCTTGGGCCTGGCAGCCCTAGGTCGGGGAAGGGGGGACACCAGCCCCTCCCCGCCTCTTCCCCTGTTGGTTTGGGGGTAGAGCCCGGGGTATCCGGCCCCCGCCGTAACCCCGGGCCTCTTCGCGCCGCCCTGTGCGGCGGCGCGGCCCTCCTGACTACCCTAGGGGGGGGAGGGGGGGAATCCTCCCACTCCCCCCTCCCCGGCGAGGCAGGGGGGGGTACGGCTCCGCGTTACGTCACGGAGTCGACCCCCCCGGACCGTCAGGTCGGGTCTACCTCGCCGGGTTCACTAATACGGTGGGGGCCCTCCTCCCACGGCTGCGCGTCCCAAAAGCTGGGCCGGCAGCCGTAGGGGAGGGGGGTCGCTCCCTTTCATCATCATTTCCGTGGCGGTCGCCGTCGTCCCTCTCCTCCTCGATAGTGGGGAGGGAGGGGGCGACCGCCACGGCTCTTCTGCCCCTCCGCCTCCGTACAGCAGGGCCACTAGGGCCCGGAGGGCGGGGGGCAGTTTTTCTTCGCCTAGGCGGCCGGGGCGGGAGCCAAGTTGGGTCATGGCTCTCGTCCCTGCCGCCCCTGCCACTGTTGGCGTTGCCAGGGGGCATTCGTCCCCCCGGCTGCCTCTCTCTCACCTTCTCGGCCTCCTCCTTCTGCAGCATTACTTGCTCGCAGAAGGAGGAGACCGCTTTCCAGGCACTCTCCCTGCCGACCATCTGACCAATGATGGCCGGCAGGGTGAGGTCATCTCCCACTTCGGCCCTCAGGACTCCGCGCAGCCCTTCCCACATGCATCGCATTTAGGTATTTGTGGCGCCGCCCGGGACTCCGCGCAGCACACGCTGGACACTCTTCCAGCGTGTGCTGCGCGGAGTCCCGGGCGGCGCCACAGTGATGGCACCGTGTCGTCGGTTCCTTCCTTATCCTGCACAGGTACTCACCGAAGCATCTAATTTTACCCAAATTTAACTCAAAATCGAGTTTTAAAATTTAACTCAATTTGATACAACTTTTAAGTAACAAGATATTTAGTCATGTAACTCTTAACGTAAGTAAATTTATTTTCGAATTACTCTTACACCAACAATTGCAAAAGATCATATTGACAATTATTTCTTTAATTTAATAAATTAATTTTATTAGCCATTAATGTAGTTCAATTAAAAAAAATATATTAACTTATCCAACCCTGTTTTTACTAAATATATTTGCATGTAATTGTTCATACCACTTGCCACTGTTCCACCGTTTTTGTTGCTCCGTGCAAGCAATTCAGTTCATTTGATAATTCTGTCCACTTCTTTTTAGATTCGTCTTTCCCATGTAGGGATTGAATTTTGCCTTCCGCAAGACTTTTATTGATGTTAAAAAAGTCAAGCATTTTTGTTAATTGGACTTGCGATGTCCTTGTAGTTCTTGATTTTTTCTGTAAAATAAAGGTCATCAAAAATTTCTTATATTTTATCATGTGTATATTTTACATTGATACTTATTTAGAATATAGTCATCGTTAAAAATTGTTGATAAAAATATATTTATTCTGACGCATCGTATTAAAATGCATTGAATAATTATATATCTTTGTCAATATTTTTGACGAGGCTCGCGTATTCTATAATTATCTTTATATTTATCACAGTTCATACATAACTATTAGTGATTTTCAATATTTTTTATAAGATAGTTAATTTTTGTTACTACAAAAATTATAATAAAATTATTTTATTACAACGTAACCGATGTAGAGATATTCTATCTACATTTATCAAATAAAGATGATTAGGTTAAATTTCTTGTTCGGTGTTCATAAAACTAGGCACAACATTCCAAAATTACTAAATTTTCACTATATAAAATCTGGCATCTTGCACAGCTATTGAATTATTTCGATACGTCTGTAACGATATTTGCATCAAACATAATCGTTAAAGCCAAGTTACAGAATAACCCGCCGTAACGATTATCGATAGCGCAAGCGACAAATGTCGATATAATAGCTAACGATACCGACAATCATCGTTAGGAAGTTAGAGAATCCCGGTACAGCATAAAAACTGATAAAAGTAAACGAGCAATGTCGTGGTCGTTGTTGTGATATTTGTAATTCTTCATCCAGGAATCCGATAAGAGCATCCAAACTGTGAGCAAAATAGTCAAGTCAATAAGCACGTACATACGTGTTCGGTTAGGTGGATTAGTTGTTCTTTTTTCCCCTGTACCACAGTTTTGCGTTACACAAGCAATCATTAATGCCTTCCCTAAGGAGGTTAGGCGTGTTCCAGCACACGCAACGCATCTAGGTGTTCATTACACATGATTGTTAAATCTGACTTGCCAGATTGTTCAGATTTAACAATCATGCGTGATAAATACCTAAATGCGATGCATGTGTCTGGAACGCGCCTAACCTCTTTAGGGAAGGCATTAATGACCGCTTGTGTACAATAATTTGTTTATGGTTAGAAAATTGATTGTTCTGTGTATATTGTGAAAAATAGCTGTACTCATATAAACGTATATTTTTCTTTAGATTATTTATCTGACTTATTATATATATATGGTTAACACATTGTAACCTTAACTTTTATTGAATTAAGAAACAAAGGCTCATGCGTAAAAATGTTTGCTCTGGTCAAATTTGAAGACGGCGTAAAAAAGATCGTTCCAACCAAACACATTAAGCATTTTGATGATCAAGCATATAGTCGCAATAAAAAGTATAACATACTCTGGAATGATGAAGAGTATTATGAGGGAGTTATCCTTATAGTAGGAAGTATGTAATGTAATTTATCTTCCTATATTAATATATTAGTTGTTCATAATATATTTTGGACACAATATGAATTTTTATTGTACACAGACACTGAGAAGAAGAAATTAAAGAAACAGAATAAAAAAAAACGATTAAGAAATAAACCTTTTATGCAATATGATTCAGCATCAGATTTAAGCGATTTTATCTCAAGCAAAAAAGAAAATGAGGCACGTATAAGTGTGAAGAAGTATACTGTTAAATTATATAGGAATAATTTCTATGGGCCGATTTCACCAACTTTGTTAACTTTGCCACCAGATTTCTTTATTCAAAGTGACCAATTGTATATGTTCTTAAGTAGAATTGAATAGAAATAACCTACAATTATAATTGACACTTAACCGATAGATTAAAGTGGGTGGGTACCTTTTGGACATATACGGTACGATTAACCACAAGCCACTCACAGCACTTGATCAATGGAAAATTTCTATCACAAGTTCAGCATTCCAAATTAACCTTTAACAGATCGTATTCATCTTTTTGCACAATAAATTCTTTTGCAGATTATTTTCACTTTTTTGCTAATCAAATTCACGGATAAAATTTATTCTTTTGCAAATCATGTTTTTCTACAAATGTATTGTCTGAAGCTATTGTAATAAAAATAAAATCTGATATAAAATTATTATTCCAAAACAAAAATTTTATTGCATGTATGTAATAATACTTAAGCATAAAATAATGTAAATGACAAGATTAATAATAAGATAAAATACTTATTTTATACCAAAAATATTTATATACGCATATAGCTTCACCTTTTTAACAGTTCTCCTCTGCCATTGTTCGTGGTAATTTTATATTCATATTTATGTCATAATTATAACAATCTATATAAGTGATAGTTGCTACAAAATGATTAATAACATCCACTAAATGTTCATAATTTGAAGAATCAGCCAAAATATTTCTTGCACAGAATTTAATTTCTGGAAAACTTTAATGTACTTTTATCATTGGAGTGTATGGTGGTAGAAATAATTTTACTTCTAACACCAAAAGTATTATTCTATTTTAATATTAATGATGAACTCTATTAAAGAAATTTTTTCAAAAATTATATTGTATGTTAGAAATATTTTGGCTGATCCTTTGTGCACATTTCGTAAATGTTACTAATCATTTTGTTGCAACTATCACGCTTACAGATTGTTATCAGGAGGCGCGGTCGCGTCTCGCGGTATTTTTTTTTTTTTTTTTTTTCATCATCAGCGTTAGCGTCATCATCAGCGTCAGCGAGAAAGACCAGCGCCTCTTTTACGCGAGTCAGCGAGTTCAAGCATAATGAGATTATCAGATCTCAGTAACGGCTGAACCGATCAAGTTCCGAGTAGTCTCAATCGATAGCTTGGGGAAAATTGCATAATAAAAGTGTTTTTATTTTTTCTCTCCGTGCCCTACGAGCGGAGATATCGCGACGCAAAGTCCAAATCTCGACGATTTACATTTAAGATACGTCATTATTATTATCGTCGCCAAGCGAATCTTGTCCAGTACATTTTTTCGACACGAGTAACGAGTGGCGCTCGTTACTACACTATATTAGAGTCCCTAGAAGTGGAGAGTCTGGACATTTCGGGGTTCCACGTGATTGGACTGCACCTAAAATGGCAGCACCAATACGGATCCTTATTTAATCCTCTTTAGCCAATGCGATAACAGCATACAACATGTTTATGTGCACACAATGATAAACATACACACACATAAGGTATACATATGTATACATATATGTACATACACTGACATATTCATCACCGACATTTTAGAGGCAGATGTCCAGACTCTCTACTTCTAGGGACTCTACACTATATCAGCCCGTATGCAACCATGTGATGCATCACGATGGCCGCGAGTGTCGCAACAATGATTGTCGTGATATCATGGCTTTCCTAACCCGTAACCTGAACTGAATCGGCAATATATCTCGGTTTGCGGGACAGACGACATTCTTTTTGCCGATCGTCGCTAAGAGAAACTTGTATACGTTTTCGACACGGAGTGGTGCTCATTATAGCCGTTTTATGCAATTTTTTGTAGTTAAAAAATTTTATATTTTAATAAAACTTTCTCATTTCTGTTTTTTCCTTAATTCTTTAAGATTAAATGTTATATATTCCTTTGAAACTTCTTAAAATTAAGTACATCTACTTAGGTTAAAACAGAAAAATTTTTCAATAGAAATACACAGATAGTATCACTCGAATTTTATTTAGAAAGGAATTAAAGATACCACTTGGATTTTATTTAAAAAATAAAGATACTATCACTTGCATTTTATTTGTTAAAAGTAGTACAGCAATTATTTCAAAGAGCAACATATTCTCTTTATAAATGGCGCAATTTAAAGATTTCATAGATTTTTTGGGAAGAATACATTTAGGTTGGATTAAATAAATAAAAAATATTTATTTTTAAGTAAATACTACTTGGGTTAGAAATAGGAAGATTTTTCAATGAAAATGTAGAAATACAATCACTTAGGTTTTGTATAGAAATTAAAGAGAGTACCACATGGGTTAGCATAGAAAAATTTCTTTGTTAAAATACAGAAATAGTATCACTTGTGTTTTTAGGTAAAATTAAAGATAAGGTGCGCGCACACACATAAATACCGCCTTTTTTTTACCTTTTTTTGAAAAGGTAATTATTACATGAATATGTATATAAAAATATTTCTCGCAGCGGCAGGAGATCCGTTATAGATGAAACTACATACGCGTAGATACAGAATTTTGGTGTTAAATAAGTATTTTATGTTAATTTTGTGTGAATTTATGTTACTTTATGTTTAAGTATTATTAAATAGATGAATACAATTTTTATTTTGGAATAATAACAATACATTGAATGTTATTTTCACAATAGTTTAAGAAAACAAATTTGTAGAAGAAGTTGATATTCAGAAGAATTTGATTTGTAAAAGGATGAATTTGATTTGCAAAAAGGTGAATGATTTGTAAAGAGTTAATTTGTAGTGCAAAACCTATAAATATATATATATATATATATATATATAAAGTACTTTATTCCTTACGGAGTACACTGCATACCTCCGCTCCGCTTACAACGTTTCAACATATTATTCCTCACATCCTTTTACAATGCATGAGAGAGAGAGAAAGATTACTCATCCATCCATATCTCCACACTCATTCTCTGGACATCCGTTTCCGCCGCATTTTCCTCCTTTCCTTCCACACTCTCATTCACACCCAACCACCTTCCTCCCTTTCTCATCTCCTCTAATCTCTTCATCCAAATTTCTCCCTCCCTGTCCTCTCTCAAGACCTCATCTACCATCTCCTGCCACCGCTTTTCAACCCCCCATACCCAATTTGTGCATTCCTCCCATACGTGCTCCTAAGTTTCCATTCTACCTCCACATATCCTACACTTCCTTTTCTCATCCTCTTCCCAATATCTACTCTTCATCATCCCGTCTCCCAGCTTATATTTCGCCACTCTTTGTCATCTTTGCTCCATCCATCTCTACTTTAGGTCTTCTGGCAACCCCTTACCTTTCACCCTACCATACCATATGTTAAATCTAGAGCCCCTAATTTTTTCCCATCTTTTCTCCTCCTGCCACCTACTCTCTCTTGCCACTACCTCTTCCCCCCTCAGCTTTCCTCTCTCTCTCATCTTTGCTATCTCAATTAGGCTCCAGCTCCTCTCGTCATAAAAATCTCTCCTTTCCCCTTCCCATTTATCATACATATCACTTTTCCTACCTTCGCCCTGTCTCTCATTTCTTCCAAACACAACCTCGCCAGCTCTCCTCCCCCTTCCTCTCCCAGTTTCTTTTCATAACTCCATGCCCTCAACCCTGCCCTCCCCCTCAACTTTTCCCTTGGCATTTCCCCCCTTACCATGTACCCCGGCGTGTACCTTCTAACACCCAAAATCCACTTCAAGAACCTGTCCTGTATCCTCTCTACCTTCTCTCTTTCTTTCCAGTCCCGCATTTCCACTCCATATCCTATTACCGTCCAAACCAATCTATCAAACAACCATATCCTTCTCGATCAATCCTTTCCAAACTTCCTCTTTCCTATCCCCCACACTTCAACACCGCTCCCTTGTTAATTCTTCTCTGTATGTTTTATCTGAGCCCTATTTGCCATCATTACGTACCCTAGATATTTGTATTTTCTCACCTCTTCTATCTCTCTTCCTTTCCATTTTCACACCATCTTTTTCTGTCTCCCACCCCCCCCCTTCTACACCTCATTATTTTTGTCTTCTCCACATTGACCTCTAATCCCTTCCGTTCTATATGACTTTCCAGTGCCTTAATCATCCCTTTCATCCCTGTCTCCTCCTCTACAACCACTGTCACCTCATCTGTATACGCTAACAAGTACATTTTTCTTCCCTTTACCCTCACTCCTCCTACACTTCCCTCCCTAATTCCTCATCTAAATCCGCCAGCAACAGCGTGAATAAGCACTGGCTTAAAAGGCATCCCTGTCTTACGCCTCTTTCCGTCCAAAAGTTCTCCCCTACCTTATTCCCCACCCTCACTCTACTTATGGTCTCCTCCAGTACCTCCTCACACTTCACGATCGAACTTTCTCTAACTCCCCTTTCCCTCATCATGTGTATGAGGATTTTCCTATACACTGAGTCAAACGCAGCTTTCAAATCTAAATGGCACAACCATCTTGCCCTTTCTTACCGCTTCTTTCTTGTTTATCATAATTTAGTACTTAGATTTGATCAATTGTGCGTACCCCTCTCCTAAACCCCGTTTGACTCGGTGGGTATATCCCCTTCCTCTCCACTTCCTCCCTCAATCTCTCTGCGAGTACCGTTGCGTACACCTTGTATGCCGTTTGCGTTAGAGTAATCCCTCTATATTCTTCAACCCTCTCCTCTACCCCTTTTTTCACTACCGGCACTACCACCCCTCTCTCCACTCCTGCGGCTTTCCCTCTCTTTTCCATACTTTGTTATTTTCCATATTTCCCACAGCCATTCCTTTATTTCTTTTCCCCTATATTTCCATACTTCATTTACAATACCGTCCCCTCCCGCTGCTTTTCCCTCCTTCAGTTTCCTTACCGCCCTTGTTATTTCTTCTTTACTGATATCATCTTCCTCCACTCCTTCTCTTCTCTTCACCGACCTTCTCACTTTCCACTCCACTCCTCCCAACACTTTTTTAAAGTGTCCCTCCCATTCCCTTATTTCGATCCCTTCCGCGACTCTCTTTCTCTTTCTCCTCCCCCTGTTCACTACCCTCCATACATCCTCTTCCGTTCTTACATCTTCCAATTTCCTCTCCCATCTTTCTCTTTCCTTTCTTTTCCTTTCCTTACAATACTCTCTGTATCTCTTCCTTATCTCCTTATATTTCTCCCCGTTCCCTCCTCTTTTCTTCCATTTTTTACAATCCTCCCTTACTTCTCTTTTCATACTCTTACATTCCATATCGCACCATCCTCTCTGCACCTTTTTCTCTTCTGTCTCTACTTTTACCAATGCTCTTTTCACTCTCTTTTTTAATTTCTTCCAACCCTCCTCAACTCCCTCCGTAACATTATCCTACTTGTCCACGTATTCCTCAAATTCCTTCCTTCCCTCTTCCGTCCAAACCCCTCTTCTTTCTCTTCCTTCATTTTTTCCATCTTTTCCTTCCCTGTTCCTCCCTCCTTTACGTACACAGTTAGCGGCTGATGATCAGAATCAACCCAGTCCTCCACCTTCATTTTTACCACTTTCTCTCTCGTATTCTCATTCCCAATTATGTAGTCAGTTACAGCCCCCCTCTCCCCCACCAGTATACGACCATTCTCCCTCCTCATCTCCCCTTATGCATTCGTTCAAGATTGACCATCCTAATTCCTTTAAAAACCACACAATTTCTTTCCTTCTCTATTCATCTTTCCATCATTTGAGTTTCTCTTTCCCCTACCCCTCTGTCTTCCTCCTTTTCTATACCTCCCCTCTCTCTACCCGTTGTCGCATTAAAATCCCCCCCCCTATTAATATACTGACCCCCTCCTCTTTTTCCTCCATCCACTCTCTTAATTGCCTCATTTTTTCCTCTAGATCCCCATTCCTATATACACCCACTAGTTTCCACCATTCTCCCCCTAAGTTGACTTTACTCACCTGTAAACCCACCTCTCTTCTTTTCCTATTCTCTTTTTCTCTTTTTATCCCATTCCTTATTCCTATAATCATCCCCCCCCATTGCCCTCCCTTTTTTGTTCTTTCTTCCCGCTACTTGCACCTTCCAAACGTATGCCTTCGGTAACCATCTTTGCATCCTTCCTTCTGTAACCATGTCTCAATCAAAAACATCACATCCCATTCCTTCAATTTCTCCCTAAAGTCCTCTTCTTTATTTTTCATGCCTGCTACATTCCAAAAACCTACTTTGTATTCTTTCGCCGATTCGACACGCCGGGTGCACCCTAACGTGGGCGCACCCGGCAGGGCTTGTGGGCCTGATCTGCCCTAGGTCAGGGGAGGGGGACACCAGCTCCCCTCGCCTCTTCCCCTGGTTTGGGGGTAAAGCCCGGGGTATTCGGCCGTAGCTCCGGGCCTCTTCGCGCCGCGCTGACGGCGGCGCGGTCCTCCTAGCTACCCTGGGGGCGGAGAGGGAGAAACTTCCCTCTCCCCCCTCCCCGGCGAGGCAGAGGGGGGGGGGTACGGCTCCGCGTTACATCGCAGAGTCGTCCCCCCCGGACCGTCAGGTCGGATCTGCCTTGCCGGGTTCACCATTATTGCTAGGGGCCCTTCTCCTCCCACGACTGCGCGTCCCGAAGGCGGGGCCGGCATCCGCTGAGGAGGAGGGTCGCCCCCTCTCGGTGTTAGCGCCGTCGCTCTCTTCCTCCTCCCTAATTGTGGGAAGGGAGGGGGACCCCCGCCGCCTTTTGGCAGACAGGCCACTACGGCCCGAAAGGCGGGGGGCTGGCCTTCTTCTTCTTCGGGGCGGCCGGGGGGAGGAGCCAAGGTGGGTCATGGCCCCCGTCCCGGCCGCCCCTGTCATCGTTGTTGTAGCCGGGGGGCATGCATCCCCCCGGCTTCCTCTTCCTAATGGTTTCGGCCTCCTCCTTCTGCCGCATTACTTGCTCGCAGAAGAAGAAGACCGCGATCCAGGCGCTCTCCCTGCGGACCATCTGGCTAATGATGGCCCGCAGGGAGAGATTGTCTCCGATCTCTCTTCTCAGGACTCCGCGCAGCTCCTCCCACGCTGGACAATGTTCCAGCGTGTGCTGCGCGGAGTCCCATTCGGCGTCGCAATGGTGGCACTGCGTCGTCGGCTCCTTCCTTATCCTGCACAAGTACTCACCGAAGCAGCCATGCCCGGTGAACACCTGTGTCGTCCGGTAGGACAAGCCGCCCCAAGGGCGGCCCACCCATTCGTCCAAGTGGGGTAGGACGGCCTCCAAGATATGGGATCCTGCCGCCGGCGGGTTATTGGCGAGACTCTCTCGCCAAGAACTCATGGCCCGCTGGCGAGCCTTCTCTCGCAATAGCGCGGCGACCCTGGGGGGGGGGTAACCACTCCCCCCTGCAGGCGGACGGCCTTCGTCCTGGCATATGACCATGCCAGGGCGTCGGCCGTGAATTCCGGGGGGAGCCCCGCTCGTACTAAGGTCGCCGCGCTAGGCGCGCGCACGATCCTCCGCGCCAGCCGCCGCTGCGCTGCGTGCAGCACGTCCCTTATGCGGCGGCTGGCCAACGCCTCGCGGAACCAGAGCACCGTACAGGGTCTCGGCCATGGCCGCGTAGGCGTATGCGCGCCTCGCACTTACTCCCGGACCTCGGAGGTTGGGCATCAACCCCAGAAGGGCGTCCGTCATTTTGCCCAATCGCTGAGCCAATTTGTCGAAGTGCTCGACAAAGGCCCAGCGACCGTCCAATTGCAACCCCAGGTATTTGAGGGTTGCCCACACTTGGATTTGGGTGTCGTCCACCCGGACGAAGGCCTCGGGTGGTACCCCGGAGAAGCCACCGTGAAAGAAGATGGCATCCGTCTTCTCCGGGGCTACCCGCAGGCCCAGGCTCTTTATGGAGCCGACGACGCAGGCCACTGCCCAGTTGCACATGGCCACTGCTTCTTCCCAGGAGGCTCCCCCGGCCACCACGAATGTGTCATCCGCATAACCGACGACGTGGCAGCCAGGGGGAAGGGCCACTCGGAGCACTTTGTCGTATGCGGCGTTCCACAGCAGGGGACCCAGCATGGACTCCTGCGGAACGCCGCACGACATGTCCCTCCGCTGCTGGAGTCCGGTTTTATCCCAAAACTTCAGCACCCTTTCCCGGAAGTAGTCCCGAACGATGGCGACGAGGTAGGGTGGCAGGCGAAAGTGTTCGCTTAGTGCTGCCACTATCTCGCCCCAGGGAATACTGTTAAAGGCGTTGGCGATATCTAGGGATATTGCCAACGCCACCCTCCCGTCCCCTGTGATGGACTCCGAGAGGGATCGAACCTGTCTTATGGCATCGACAGTCGATTTCGCCTCTCGGAATCCATATTGTCCGGGGGACAATTCGGGACCATTCCGGGACATATGCTGGATGATGCGGTTAGCGATAATACGCTCGAAAATCTTGCCCGCATTATCCAGCATACAAAGGGGCCTGTATGCGGAGGGACTCTCCGCTGGCTTGCCCTCCTTTTTGAGGAGGACAAGCCGGGCCCTCTTCCACTTCCTGGGGAAAGTTCCTTTCCGGAGGCACTTCGTGTACGTGACACGAAGTGCCTCCCCGATAATCGAAGACGCCCGGGCCCAGACCTTAGCGTATATTCCGTCCGGCCCGGGCGCCTTCGCCCTCCTTCCGTTGATGCGGGCGAAGGCTGCGACCATCTCGTGTCTGGACACCTCCAGCTCCTCGGTCCATTCCGGGGGAGGGCCGGTCTTCTCCAGTATGTCCCTCCCCCTGGTGGGGAACAGTGTGTTCACCAACGTTCCGAGGAACTGGGGGTCCAGCGTCTTCGAGACTGGGGGCGCCCATGGGCGAAGCCTCTTCGTCACGATTTTGTAAGACCTCCCCCATGGGTCGCGGTCCAACTCGGAGAGCAACTCCTCTCAGGCCGCTGCCTTCGCCCGCGCTATGGCGGTCCTCAGGGCCTTTCTGGCTTCCCTGAGGACCGCCGTGGCGCTGTCCAGCGCGTTCCCCATGCCCCGCCGCTTGGCGCGCGTATGTGCCCGCCTGGGGGCCACAGTAGCCCGCCTCAGTTCGGCAAGCTCCGCGGACCACCAGTAGGCGGCACGGCGCGCAATAGGTCTGCTGCGGGGCATGGAGGCGTCGCAGGCATGCGACATGATCGCGCATAGGCGCTCTGCCTCCTCCTCGACTCCGAGGTCAGCTCCTCCCTCCGGCCAAGTGGAGGCAAGGAGACTGACCTCGAGGGCTTCGGGATCGAGTTTCCTCAGGACCCATCGTTTTTCATCATGTTTGCGGCGGCGTTGCTCACGCACCTCCGCGGGGGGGGGGGGAGACCAGCTCCATGGAGATGAGTCTGTGATCAGACGTCTCTCCCAAGGAGCCGGTCTCCACTTTCCATCCTTTGACCCTATTAAGGGCCCCGGGGGAGGCCCATGTCACATCGACAATGGACTCTCCCCCGGCCCCCACGTAGGTGCTGACCCGGCCTCGGTTAAGGAGTACCAGGCCGAGCCCCGCCGCAAAGTCCCGGGCCAGGCGGCCTCTGTTGTCGGTGCGGGGGCAGTCCCAATCACAGCGTGTGCATTGAGATCTCCCCCCACAACGACTGGCTTGGGAGAGCGACTGAAGATGTCGCTCCCCATGCCATCCAGAGCCGCCTCAAACTCCCCCTTACTCATGCTGGGGGGGGGGAAGTAACAGCCCAGAACATCGATGGGTCCATACTCGACAATGACGTAGCCCTCGCCAGCCGACACTAAAAGCATTGGCGGAGCGCCATCAACATGTTGGCTGACCATCGTCACCTTCCCCGAGGAGTCCCCAACCCAGTTGGGGTTGTCCTCGGGAATCCTATACGGATCGGCGACGATAGCCAGCCCGCCACCTGCCTCCGCCAGGCACTGCACAAGCATGTCTTGTGCAGCCCTGGCGTGGTTCAGGTTGGCCTGGAGGAGCCTACGAGGCATTACTAGGTTACTCTCGAGGCTCCTCCACCTCCCTCATCTCTACGCACTTAGGTGCGTCTTCTTTTTCGCTTGTTCTCCTCTCCCTTTGCGGGTGAGGAGCCTCTGCCTCGGGGGGGGGGGGGGGTGCGCAGTCTGGGGCAAGGTCGGCGTTGCTGTCGGCCCCGCCTCTCGGCGGCCCCCAGCGCTCAGGGGTGCCCTTTGAGCCTTATTGGCAAGGCACCCCTTTGCGCCAATCCGATGTTCGGCGGGCTTGCACGCGTTTTTGCAGACCGGGCAGCTCGCCTTCTCCTTACAAGCATCTACCGATCCGGCTGCTGCATTTGGCCTGGACGTGGCCCGTAGCCAGGCACCTGTGGCACTGTAATCCCCGCGAAGGGAGCAGTGCCGCACGGCAACTCGACCAGCTCACCATTATTCGGGGGACGGCCAAGACTACCTTGCCCGCCTTTGCAGGGCAGCGCACCCAGCAGATGCCCAGCCCGTTGGGAGCCATGCGGATCTCCCCCACTTTGAGATCATGGGGGGAGCATCTTCCGATGGCTCCCAGGACCTCGGCCATCTCACTGGAGGTGACCGAGTCGTCCAGGCCGGTCAAGCGTAGCTCGACCGTCTTGCACAGTCGAGCTACCTTGACGTCGTCGCGTTCTCTTAGGGCCGCCCTGATATCTTCGGCCAGGGCGTCAGTTTTGGTTCCGTTGTCTGCGCTCCTGACCTCTAGTATCAGGGCACCTGTTATGACCCTGCGGGGGCGCAGGTCCTCAATCCCGAGAGTGGAAAGATTGATTTTATCCTTCGCGATCTTGAGAACCTATGCGTATGCTCCCGGGTCAGCGCAAGTGACCGTTACAGCCGCCGTGGTCGGCGGCCTAATTTTGGTCACCTTAGCCGGACCCTGGGAGCTGACTCCGCCCGGGGTTTGCCCCCCGGGTCCCCTCTGATCCCCTCCGCGCCCGCCCTTCTTCTTCTTCTTAGACGAAGTAGTCTGTTGAGGGGGGTTTTTCGGTGGGGGGGATCGGAAGGACCCTTAGCGGCCTGTTTGTCGGAGGGACCGCCTTTGCCGCCTGATCAGCGGCTTTGGCAGCCCTCCTTTTATTCTTCTTAGAGACCACCTCCGTCCATAACTCCAGTATGGAGGGGGAGGTGGTTTCTTTAACTGGTGCGGGCCGGGCCGCCATGGCGTTTGTGCCGCCCGCCGTTCTTCTTTTGGGGGCGGTCTCCGTCTAAGGGGGACTGCTCTGCCTCCAGCTGAGACGGTCCCGGGCCTTCCCGTAGCCCCCTGCAGAAGCCGAGACCACCCGGCGTAAAAGGAAGCCGGTAGTGGTTTCCATGGAGACGCTCAAGGAGCCATTTTTCCGTCCGCCGCTGAAGGGGGTGAGCTCAACTCCCTATCAAACGCGGGGGACGTGAGGGTGGCTCCTGCCCCTCACTCCTCTTCCTTCCCACCCCTCCCCCCCCCCGCCCTCACGTTCCTTAGAGAGGGCGGGACGAACAGGGGAGAAGGAGAAAAGAAGGGGAAAGGCGATAACGGAGGTCGGCCTTAGGGAGGCCCTTAACAGGGTACTTCCGGCCGTCCTCCGGGAGATGGGGCTTCTCCCTGACAGGGTGGGGGCTCCTCGACAGGGGGTCCCTCCACCACCATTTCCGTGACCACGTTAGGTCCCGGTTGAGAGTAGGTCCCCCCCGTCAGGGCACCTAGGACTTCATCGTCGAGGTCCAGATCTGTCTGGACCTTGACGTCCGTCCCTCGCCTGCGGCTCGTGCCGAAAGGCCCTGTTCGAGAAGGGCAATGCAAATCCGCAATTGCCCCATCTCGGCCTCCAACCGTTTTTTCTCCAAGGCCCACTTGGCCTTGGCCTTGGCCAGTGCCGTACTCGCCTCCCGCTGCATCCGGGTCTCGGGACTCTCCACCTGCCTCGTTATGATGGTGGTCAAGCCGGCAGTGAGGTCCGTATACGCGCTCCATAGGTCCTTCCTGATAGGACCCTGGATGTTTTGGGACCTCTCGATCGACTTGGCCAACATCCCGAGGCTTTGCGACATGACTGCAGTAACAGCCGCAGTTGGCTGTTGCTCCAGCTCTTCGGCGCGTTCTAAGGACTTTCTTGGGCTTTGGCGGCTCGAGCGGAGGAGGGTTGGACATCCGGGTCAATGATGGCCTTATGGTCCTTTATAACCCTCCTCCCTTTCTCGGCTTCGGCCTTCTTGGCGAGGGCCTCCGCCGTATATTGCCCCTCGTGGGAGGGGTCTTTCGCCGGCCTGCCTCGTCCCCTCTTGGTCGGTCCTTCATCCGACTCAGAAGAGGACGAGATGTAGTATAAGGACTTCTTTTTGTTGTGTGCCCTCTTCGTCCCTCGTCCCACCGACTCCCTGTCCGTGTCCACGTCCATTTCCGTGGGCACCGTGACGAGGGACGGGGATGATGGCAAGAAAGCCCCTTTCTTCTTTCCCAGTCCGGATGGCCCGGGAGCACCACACTTCTTGGGGTGGGTGGCATCCGGCCCACAGCTGTCGGGTTTTTTCCCCTTGCTGCAAGCCGGGCCCGGCCTCGAGCCGGTGGATCGCATCGCTCCTCCTTTGGGAAGGAAGTCTTCCAAGTTAATTTGGAGCTTCCTTGTGTCCATCCTGGGATTCTCCTGGGAGCTGGATGGGCTGAAGAGCTCCAGCCCGCCAGCCCCAGTAGAGGGTCCCCTTGTATGTTTGGAGGCGTCTCTCCCTTCAGCGGGAGAGATGTCCCCGTTCATCAGATTGGGAGAGGACGACGATCTCGTCCCTCCCAGACCTCCACCCAAGCGGGCGCCCGTGGGCGTGCCGCTTTCCCCTACTTTTTTGTTGTTAGAAATCATTTTGATTGTGATCCCACTCCCCGTGACGGCTGCATCTCCCGGCGTATCTCCCACTTCACCCCAATACGTGTATTGAGGAGTGCCCCGGGTACTCCCGGGGGGTCGGCTTATGGCGCGGGCACCTGGAATGTAACATCCGGTGCACTGGCCTCCAGCCCCCTACACACCCACACGGAGGAGCCATCAAGGGCTCGCCCCGTTTGGGCTTTCAGGGGTCCCCCGCCTCCGACAGAGGGGGCACCGTCACGGGTGGCGCCACCCGGAGGGCCCCACGGACGAGTCGGGTAACGGAAGCGACGCCCCTTCCGCACCCCAGAGGACAAGACTCCGACCCGGTACCCGCTTCGGAAGGGACGCCGTCGCGAAATGCCGGGCCAGCCAACACCGCCCCGGGCCCCGCCTCGGAATACTTCCGAGCGGCCCCGGGGCCAGTCCAACCCGTGACATCGGGGAGAGTTTCCCGCGAGGTGCGCCCTGGACCGTCCTCCACCGCTCCGACCCTGCCCCGGAGTAATTCCGGACAGCCCGGAGACAGCCCAGCCGGTAAATCGGGGTCCCAGCGGCCCGTCTCGTCCGATTGGGGGCGGCGAGGAGCTCCGTTCCGGGACGAATCCCTTCACAGAAACCCCTCGCCGCTGTCCGCACGCGCCCTCGGCCCTGTCTCGGAAAAGTCCGAGCGACCCGAGGGCCGTCCCGACCCGATGCATCGGGGAAGGTTTCCCACGATGCACGCGCTGGGACACCCCCGCCGCTCCGACCCTGCCCTGGGATACGTCCAGGCGGCCCGGAGACGGCCCAGCCCGGCGGGTTCGGTGACACCGAGGTACCGCCGGCCCGTCCTACCCTTTGATGAGCCAGCTCTCCCCGTGCCACGACGCGAGCCGTGAAAACGACACCGTCCCCAGACACGGGAATTGCCAGCCCCTCCGCCTCTCGTGCCCGCCGCGCCAAAGACGCCTTGGGCAGCACAGCTGCCTTCCAATGGAAGGCAGATGCCTTCCCGGTGACCTCTTAGACCCTCCATCTCTCCTCACCCGAGGGCGAGGAAGAGGGCAGCCCCCTCACCACGTCAAGGTGGGTCACCATCGAGGGGGCTTTTCCCCCACCTTTCCTTCCTCCATCTCGTCTTTCTTCTAACCTGTCAACTTTCCTATTCAAAAAGTTTATTTACTTGCAGTCGGGTTAAAATTTTTTTTTTTTTAATATTTATGTAAATAAAATGTAAATAAAAAAAATTTTTTTTTTAATTACGTTGTCTATTTTTACAATTCTAGAAAATATTTACTAGAAAATATGATTTTTTTTTATATTCAAGATGATCACACTTTTTAATCTAAAAAAAAAGATTTAATTAAGTTTAATAATATTCTTAGTTTATTTGTAAAATCATTATATAAATGTAGAGAAAAAATGATAATATATTGGTTACTCAAAAGTTACTTCAATTCAAAATTTCCTGCGACTTCACTTGCTCTCTCCTGCTATGCTTCTCACTTCTACCGTCCAATGTCGCTACCCTCCCTCTTTTCTGCTTCCTCTCTACTCTCTCTACCTGCTCTCCCGTCTAACCTCCAAATCCCGTTCCAACCCTACTATCACTCCTGTCTTAATATTCCCTCACCCCCACCCTTTACCCTTATTCACCCTCCACCACTAGCCTCTTCCCTTTCCCTTCACCTCCTCGCACTCCGCTACGTTTCACCTTTTCCCCTAACACCTGCTTATCAATCGCACTCTCCACACACACGTCAATCACTCTCGCTACCGGAAACGGAAGTCCAAATGAATTTGCACTACGTATATTAAATTGTCGGATATATCATAATATAATCACGCAAGCAAAATACTTATTGAATTGAAAAAATGTTTTAGATACATTAATGCTTTGTACTTTGATGAAAAATACGATATAATGTATACGATAAATTTAAATTAAATTTCCGTTCTCAGTTTCTTCAGAATTATTCGGGCATTTTTAATTTTTGTTTTTTATTAAAAAATTATTAATTGTTACGTATTAAAAAAAAGTACATTTAGACTCATGCATTTTAAAGGAGCTGGTTTTATATGTATGTTCTTTCCGCAAAAATAAATTTTAAATTTCGAAACAAATATCTACGAAACGCTCAAGTTTTAAGCACGATAATTGTATTGGAAAAAATTATTCACTCACTTCTTTTCCATTAGATAAATCTGTTTTCTTATTTAGTTTTGCACCATTATTGTTTATAAAAATGAAAAGTAATACTGTGATAATATTCTATGCATTTATTGTAACAAACCTAATTAGCATCGTCACTTTATTAAAATTTCTTAAAGACAGCCAAACAATTACTTGAAATGATGCACAAAAGTGAAAAAGATAAAAAATTAAAACGGTAATGGTCGCAAGTAAAATAATTGTATCAAATTAACATTACGTATAATGGATATTATACATTATAAACAAACAATCACTCACTTCTTTTCGACTGGATAATTCAGCTTTCTGATTTAGTTTTGCATCATTACTGTCATATAAAAATTAAAAATAATACCGTGATAATGTTCTATGCATTTAGTGTATGTAACGAATCTTAGCATCATCAATTTATTAAATTTTCTTAAAGATAGCTAACAGTTACTTGAAATAATGGACAAGAGTGAAAAAGACAAAAATTAAAACGGTAATGGTCGCAAGTAAAATAATTATAACAAATTAACATTACGTATGATAGACGTTATACATTATAAACAAACAATCAGTCACTTCTTTTTGACTGGATAATTCAGCTTTCTTATTTTTGGTAACATTACTTTCCTAAAAATTGTATTTAATTATATTGTGTACAATTATATAAAAAATTTTATTTCTCTAATTTATTAGAATCTATTAAAGAAAGCTAATAAAATTTTTTTGAAATGCTAAGGCAAGAAAGAAAAAAAAGTATAAAAAAGTTAGTACTTTCAAATTATTCACTCACTTCTTTCTTATCGAATGTTTCTTTTCTCTTACTTTTTTTTGTTTCATTACTTTCTTAAAAATTAATTTGCTATTATAATATTATGTTAATAATATACATTACATTTACTATTTGTGATATTATTTTAATACTTTTATTATAATGCTCTGTAATATAATTGGTTTCGCCGATAATTCCTATAAAATGTCATTAATTATGTAATACAGTATTATTTAATGCAAAATTTAATTTTATCTAGGAATTATTATATATAATTAAAATAACAACAATTTTATAAACTAATAAGTCGTTAACTATTACTAAAATCGTAAAATAGATTGTACAGGACTTATATATAAAGGGTGTCTTATCACTTATAACCGTATGCAGGTAGACTAAATTAAGTTATATTAATATATTAATATTTTTAAAAATATTACATTAGATTTAATGAAACTTTTAGAAATTAAAATCATAATAAAACTTGGCATAAAAAAATATAGATGATTATATATATTTACACACAGTGAAAAACCATATATGGAATATACACGAAATCATCCTAATTCTGAATCCTTAGCTCTTGTTTATGTAGTAACCTTTTAACGTATTTTAATTTTTTTTCAATTTTATTGAATATAATGTAATATCTATAAAAATAAAATACTGATAATATTATTTTATTTTTTTGATTAATGGATAATCTAAAATATCTTTTTCAGAGATGATACAACTTTATTACTATTTTTGTCAACATCTATTTGTTTTAAACTCGAAAACAATGCGGTTTGTAATTTTTCCTTTGACTTTTTTTTCCCCTATAAAAATAGAGACTTGGTTTAAAAAAAATATATACAATTTAAAGAAAAAATTTTTTTCGTCAAAAGAAATGATTTTTTTTTTTACAGAATCCTATAGTTTATTATATAAAAAATATCCTCAAAGAATTTTACTTTAAAATTCATTCAACACCCGCGGATATATTTAATACAATTAGCAATTTTACAAAAATCCTTATATACAAAATAATCTTTTATTATATGACAAATAAAAATAATTTTACGTTGGACACTTTTTTAATAACTAATCAAAAGAACAATTTTTATATCAAAATATTACACTTTAACTTCATAAGTTATTATAACCTCAAAAAATGTTTGTTATTATTAGTTATACGAGAACTACATATTTTAAAAATAAAGTTGCTTTTTATTTAGGTTTGTTGAAGCAGAGATAATATCAATCAGTGAACAAGAGATTTCACGTTTAACATAAAAGTTGAGACGTTGTAAAAGTTTTTTAATTAAAAAATCTTTAAAAATATTTTTTAAGCTGATAAATGAAATTTCTTCTTAATACAGAAAAATTAAAAAAAAAGTCTATATATATATATATATATTTATAGGTTTTGCACTGCAAATTAACTCTTTACAAATCATTCACCTTTTTGCAAACCAAATTCATCCTTTTACAAATCAAATTCTTCTGAATATCAACTTCTTCTACAAATTTGTTTTCTTAAACTATTGTGAAAATAACATTCAATGTATTGTTATTATTCCAAAATAAAAATTGTATTCATCTATTTAATAATACTAAAACATAAAGTAACATAAATTCACACAAATTTAACATAAAATACTTATTTAACACCAAAATTCTGTATCTACGCGTATGTAGTTTCATCTATAACGGATCTCCTGCCGCTGCGAGAAATAATTTTATATACATATTCATGTAATAGTTATAACAATCTGTAGGCGTGATAGTTGCAACAAACTGATTAGTAACATTTATCAAATGTGCACAAAGGATCAGCCAAAATATTTCTTACATACAATATAATTTTTGAAAAAATTTCTTTAATAGAGTTCATCATTAATATCAAAATAGAATAATATTTTTGGTGTTAGAAGTAATATTATTTCTACCACCATACTCTCCAATGATAAAAGTCCATTAAAGTTTTCCAGAAATTAAATTCTGTGCAAGAAATATTTTGGCTGATTCTTCAAGTTATGAACATTTAGTGGATGTTATTAATCATTTTGTAGCAACTATCACTTATATAGATTGTTATAATTGACATAAATATGAATATTAAATTACCTCGAGCAATGGCAAAGGAGAACTGTTAAAGAGGTGAAGCTATATGCGTATATAAATATTTTTGGTATAAAATAAGTATTTTATCTTATTATTAATCTTGTCATTTACATTATTTTATGCTTAAGTATTATTACATACATGCAATAAAATTTTTGTTTTGGAATAATAATTTTATATCAGATTTTATTTTTATTACAATAGCTTCAGACAATACATTTGTAGAAAAACATGATTTGCAAAAGAATAAATTTTATCCGTGAATTTGATTAGCAAAAAAGTGAAAATAATCTGCAAAAGAATTTATTGTGCAAAAAGATGAATACGATCTGTTAAAGGTTAATTTGGAATGCTGAACTTGTGATAGAAATTTTCCATTGATCAAGTGCTGTGAGTGGCTTGTGGTTAATCGTACCGTATATGTCCAAAAGGTACCCACCCACTTTAATCTATCGGTTAAGTGTCAATTATAATTGTAGGTTATTTCTATTCAATTCTACTTAACAACATATACAATTGGTCACTTTGAATAAAGAAATCTGGTGGCAAAGTTAACAAAGTTGGTGAAATCGGCCCATAGAAATTATTCCTATATAATTTAACAGTATACTTCTTCACACTTATACGTGCCTCATTTTCTTTTTTGCTTGAGATAAAATCGCTTAAATCTGATGCTGAATCATATTGCATAAAAGGTTTATTTCTTAATCGTTTTTTTTTATTCTGTTTCTTTAATTTCTTCTTCTCAGTGTCTGTGTACAATAAAAATTCATATTGTGTCCAAAATATATTATGAACAACTAATATATTAATATAGGAAGATAAATTACATTACATACTTCCTACTATAAGGATAACTCCCTCATAATACTCTTCATCATTCCAGAGTATGTTATACTTTTTATTGTGACTATATGCTTGATCATCAAAATGCTTAATGTGTTTGGTTGGAACGATCTTTTTTACGCCGTCTTCAAATTTAACCAGAGCAAACATTTTTACGCATGAGCCTTTGTTTCTTAATTCAATAAAAGTTAAGGTTACAATGTGTTAACCATATATATATAATAAGTCAGATAAATAATCTAAAGAAAAATATACGTTTATATGAGTACAGCCATTTTTCACAATATACACAGAACAATCAATTTTCTAACCATAAACAAATTATTGTACATAAGCGGTCATTAATGCCTTCCCTAAAGAGGTTAGGCGCGTTCCAGACACATGCATCGCATTTAGGTATTTATCACGCATGATTGTTAAATCTGAACAATCTGGCAAGTCAGATTTAACAATCATGTGTAATGAACACCTAGATGCGTTGCGTGTGCTGGAACACGCCTAACCTCCTTAGGGAAGGCATTAATGATTGCTTGTGTAACGCAAAACTGTGGTACAGGGGAAAAAAGAACAACTAATCCACCTAACCGAACACGTATGTACGTGCTTATTGACTTGACTATTTTGCTCACAGTTTGGATGCTCTTATCGGATTCCTGGATGAAGAATTACAAATATCACAACAACGACCACGACATTGCTCGTTTACTTTTATCAGTTTTTATGCTGTACCGGGATTCTCTAACTTCTTAACGATGATTGTCGGTATCGTTAGCTATTATATCGACATTTGTCGCTTGCACTATCGATAATCGTTACGGCGGGTTATTCTGTAACTTGGCTTTAACGATTATGTTTGATGCAAATATCGTTACAGACGTATCGAAATAATTCAATAGCTGTGCAAGATGCCAGATTTTATATAGTGAAAATTTAGTAATTTTGGAATGTTGTGCCTAGTTTTATGAACACCGAACAAGAAATTTAACCTTATCATCTTTATTTGATAAATGTAGGTAGAATATCTCTATATCGGTTACGTTATAATAAAATAATTTTATTATAATTTTTGTAGTAACAAAAATTAACTATCTTATTAAAAATATTGAAAATCACTAATAGTTATGTATGAACTGTGATAAATATAAAGATAATTATGCTCTGTGGTTTTGTCCGTATGGACAATTATACTGTAGTAGTGTTCCTGCTACACTTTGTCACCAACAGTTTAGAATAGGCGCCGAAAAACGAAAGGTGGCGCCCTTGATCGGATACTCGCGCCTTCAGTCTCCTACGGTTCTATTCCGTTCCGCCATATCATTGTTTTTCTGTTGCACGCAACCAACAGTTAGTTCGTTTCTCTATTGGATTATTTTGCAGTGAATTATTGTTCTCAATATGCCTAAACATAAGCATAGGCATCGTTATTGTTCTGTGAGACGATCAGGGAAACGAGATTCAAGAAATTCATCGAGAGATCCCGTCTATCTGACAGATCTCGACGCATCCTTAATAGAGGTTAACTCACGCGCCTCATGCGGGGACTCCCCTGCCCCCTCATCTCAACGTGATGAGTTGACTTCGGCACTCAGGGAGATCCTCGTTTTTATGAAAGAGTACACCACTCCGAGGATTCCTGAAATAGACGCTTTGGGTCATATCCAGGGCGTCGTACCAGAGGACATCGTACCGGGAAACATTGTTGCGAAGGACATGGTAACAGGATGTAACGTCATGGCCGAGGACACTGATCCTTCCCTGTTGGGAGAGCTACAAATCTCTCATACAGAGGTTAACGGGCAGGCAGATAGGCAGACGGTAGGAACCGGGGCGGCGAACCAGGTATGTTCCTTCGTTACGGCAAAGAAGGAACATAACCGATTGCCTTATCTGTCCATGCTTCTTTCTTTTTTCGGACCAACGGTGTCCACCGACAGTTTGCTTCGACCCAGAGGTAATTATTGCGAGCTCACTAGATATAGATAAAGAAAATGACGCTTCTCTGATAAACGAATTGTTCGGAGAGTATCCAGTTTCAAATGAGTCTCCCTGGGACTCTACGGTTTTCAAATTTACTAAAGGTGAAGTTCGCTCAGGTCTGAAAGAAGAGCTGCGTACAAATCTGCTCTCAAAATTCGAAATTAAAGGAAGTTTAGCAGATATCGCACCTCCTAAGTTAAACAACGAAATAAGGTCGGCGTTGTCAAAACATCATAGCGTCTTAAAGCGGGGCGAATACTAATGTAAAACTCAGTTACAGGTAGGCGCTTGCCTCAACGTTTTCGGCTCAGGAATTTCAAATATCTTGAAAGCCTATCAAGGCCGACCTTTGCAGCCGAATATAAAATCTGCTATTGCAAAATTGGCGGATGACATCCACCTACTGGCGGACCACCAGTATAGGCTGTCCCTAGCTAGACAATCAGTCATCAAGCCATATCTGACATTTGTAGGAAAGTCAGCAGCCGATCAATCCGCAGTTGACGAATGGCTCTTTGGCTCGACTTTTGCAGAAGGTTTGAAGTCAGCCCAAGCTTGTGAAAAAGCAGGCAAGGACCTATCAAGGTTTTCTTCAAGATCTAGTGCATTGACATTGACTAAAACAGGCTATCAACTTAGTCAACAACAGCCAATAAAGGAGCTCCTAACCTATAAGGGAAACCGCAAAGCCCCTGTGTCGAAACAAGCACCCACGGTTCGCAGCACAGGGGCCAGAACGAAGTCGGACCGATCCCGCAGCACTCGCCACCGATCTCGCTCCCGGACACGATCTCACCGTTAGAAGAAGTAAGAACGGCTGGTAGACTCTCAAAATATATATTGCAGTGGAAAAAGGTAACGCGGGATCCAGAGGTATTAAAAGCGATTCGAGGCTATGAAATACCCTTCTCCTCATCCCCGCCTATCCGTAATCGTTTACAAGAGCCGAATTTCTCTACAGCCATGGCCGAGGCCTGCGATAAAGAAATTCTGCGCCTACTTTCGAAGGTTGCTATAACAGCCACTTCACCCTCTGCGGATCAATTTTTATCACAATTCTTTCTCATAGAAAAGACATCGGGTGGAATGCGTTTTATCTTGAATTTAAAAGATTTGAATTATTTTTTATCTCCCCTTCATTTTCAGTTAGAGGATTGGCGCATGGTGATTCAATTGATGGTCCAGAATTCATGGATGGCGACTATAGATTTGGAAGATGCTTACTTACTCGTCCCAATCTCTCCCAGAAGTCGCCGTTTTCTCCGTTTTCAGTGGCGTGGCGTCACGTATGAGTTCGCAGCCTTGCCTTTTGGGCTCTCCACAGCACCATATATATTCACCAAAATTTTGAAACCAGTATTGGCCCGATTGCGGAATGAAGGATTTTGCTCGGTTGTCTATCGGGATGATTTTCTGCTTTTCGAGTCCTCGCAGGAGGACTGCTTGGAAAATCTAAACGCTTCCATGAACTTGCTTTCGTCTTTAGGTTTCCTTATTAATTTTTCGAAATTGCAACTTATCCCTGCACAATCCTGCAAATACTTGGAGTTTATTTTTAATTCCGTGGCGCAGTCGATTGCGATTCCCCCCAAAAGGCGCTCAGCTCGTCTTAAAATGATCTCCGTTTTCTCAAGAAAATCTAAATGCCGATTTAAAGATTTTGCAAGCATGATCGGCTCGCTAATTTCAATATGTCCGGCGGTGCAGTACGGACTCCTGTATACTAAAGAATTCGAGAGAGAAAAATTTCTAGCACTAAGGGATGAAAACGGTAATTATATGGCAAAATGAAAATTTCTCTCCACTTGGCTAAAGAGTTCCAATGGTGGATTAAGATCTTGTCTGATCATAATCAGGCTTATTTTATCCGTTCAAATACAGCAGTTCGAGAGATATTTTCAGAAATCCGTCCATATAAACTTCCTTGAACTAAAAGTTGCTTTTTATGGTTTGAAATGTTTTGCAGAGGATCTTTCTAATTGCAACATCCTTCTCCGCATAGATAACACGACAGCGATATCATACATCAAGCGTTTTGGTTCTATTCAGTACCCGCATCTATCAGCCTTAGCAAAACAAATCTGGTCATGGTGCGAAAAGCGTAATATTTTGTTATTTGCATCTTATATTGCCTCGATCGATAACTCTATCGCTGATCGAGAATCTAGAATAGTGAGTCTAGATACTGAGTGGTCCTTATCACAAGCCGTCTTTTCGATGATTCGGTCACAATTTGGCCCTTTTGACATAGATCTATTTGCTTCAATTATTAATGCAAAATGTGCAATTTACGTATCTTGGTTCTCAGATCCGGGCTCTATAGGAGTAGATGCATTTACATTTTCTTGGTCAGGTGTAAGATTTTTTTGCATTTCCTCCCTTCATTTTAATACCTCGAGTCCTTCGGAAAATTATAAACGATAAGGCGAAGGGTGTTGTGGTAGTGCCCTGGTGGCCTTCACTAGCCTGGTTCCCCTTGTTTTGCCGTCTTCTAACCAGAGAGCCCATAATATTCTCGCCATCCTACGATTTCCTCTCTTTTCCTTTCAGAGACCACCACCCTGCATGGAGAACTCTTCTCCTGGCGGCAGGGAGCTTATCCGGCTAGCCTTTCAAAATAGAGAAGTTCCGCAGAGGGCTCTGGAGGCTATGTTAGCTTCATTATCTAGTTCAACAGTTAGGCAATACTCTAAGCCTTTGAAAGACTGGTGGTTTTATTGCCAATCCATTTCGATTTCTTCTTTCGCACCAAGCCCTGCTCAATTTTTAGAGTTTTTAGCTCAAGAGCTGCAACAACCAAACTCATACTCAACAATTAACACCATGCGTAGCGCTATTTCTCTTATTACGCATAACGAGATAGGAAATCACGCGTTAATAAAACGCTTTTGTAAAGGAGTAGGAGTCCTGAAACCTCCTCGCCCTCGTTATGACCTTATTTGGGATCCGGCTCCAGTACTAGCTAAACTCGCCACCTGGCTCCCTTATGATTCGCTTTCGCTTGATGTTATTACAAAGAAATTGATCTTACTCCTCGCCGTGGGCACCGGTCAACGTGTACAGACGCTTGCGTCTTTTAAACTATCTCAAATTTTTATGGGGGATAAACTTGTTATCAAAGTACCAGGGCGCATTAAAACATCCGCCCCAGGTCGTTCACAACCGTCCTTCTCGTTCTCTCCATTTGAAGGGCCGTTGGTCAACAGACAATTAGTCGCTGGTTACGTTCGAGCCTAGAAGACTGTGGAGTTAGGACCGATTTCTTCGCATCACACAGTACGCGCCACGCTTCAACTTCTCGGGCAGCCCAAGAAAGAGTAACTTTAGTTTTAATAAAACGGGCTGCAGGTTGGTCGAGGTCATCCCAAATTTTCGCGCGTTTTTATAACCGTTCAATTATAAATCCGGAAGAATTCAGCATTTCCGTCATACAGCCTTAAATATTCATAGGTCTTACTGAATTTGAAAGATTCATAGATAAAACTTTCACACCTTATAGGTAAGACTTTATAGATAAGAGCAGGAGTACTTGAAGCTATTTTAGAATCTGCGAAAAGCGTTTGTCCTCTCTTTCTATTCCGTTACTTGTTAATCTAGGTTTTAGTAACGCATAAACATGTAATGTCATTAAGTTACTGACAAGAATTATCGACAAGATACATTCTTTTGTATTAAGATGTTCACTAAACAAAAAAACTAACGAGAAGAATCTAGTTTTCTTCTCTTTCTTCAAAACGCAAATCGCCTTCTAAACATCTACAGTATAATTGTCCATACGGACAAAACCACAGAGCATAATTATAAAATCAAACGAACTCACCGAGTGAAGTTCGATTTGAATTATGCTTGTGGTTTTGTCCGTATGGACCTTTTTCCCTCCCATAATAGAATTTTCCCACCCAATCTTAAAATTTATTTAGACGATTTGCTTTATTCTCTGAACAAGTGATATGGCGGAACGGAATAGAACCGTAGGAGACTGAAGGCGCGAGTATCCGATCAAGGGCGCCACCTTTCGTTTTTCGGCGCCTATTCTAAACTGTTGGTGACAAAGTGTAGCAGGAACACTACTACAGTATAATTGTCCATACGGACAAAACCACAAGCATAATTCAAATCGAACTTCACTCGGTGAGTTCGTTTGATTTTATAATTATAGAATACGCGAGCCTCGTCAAAAATATTGACAAAGATATATAATTATTCAATGCATTTTAATACGAAGCGTCAGAATAAATATATTTTTATCAACATTTTTTAACGATGACCATATTCTAAATAAGTATCAATGTAAAATATACACATGATAAAATATAAGAAATTTTTGATTACCTTTATTTTACAGAAAAAAACAAGAACTACAAGGACATCGCAAGTCCAATTAACAAAAATGCTTGACTTTTTTAACATCAATAAAAGTCTTGCGGAAGGCAAAATTCAATCCCTACATGGGAAAGACGAATCTAAAAAGAAGTGGACAGAATTATCAAATGAACTGAATTGCTTGCACGGAGCAACAAAAACGGTGGAACAGTGGCAAGTGGTATGAACAATTACATGCATATATATTTAGTAAAAACAGGGTTGGATAAGTTAATATATTTTTTTTAATTGAACTACATTAATGGCTAATAAAATTAATTTATTAAATTAAAGAAATAATTGTCAATATGATCTTTTGCAATTGTTGGTGTAAGAGTAATTCGAAAATACATTTACTTACGTTAAGAGTTACATGACTAAATATCTTGTTACTTAAAAGTTGTATCAAATTGAGTTAAATTTTAAAACTCGATTTTGAGTTAAATTTGGGTAAAATTAGAATATTGTCATTTTCTAAATTGCTTTAAATAACAAAGCAACTATAATATGTATCATAAAATAAATTTAATACTTTATTTGTCAAGTTCACATGAAAAATATAACAAATATTCTTTTTTATGTTCAAACGTCTTTTTTTGATTTTTCTTTTAAATAAATAAATTTTTCAACTTTGGAAAAAAAATAAATGTTTTTTGTTAAAAAATGTGTTAAAATTAAAAATTAACTTATTTAAAATTAATTAAATCAAAA